>NC_069719.1:628957-631457 GCF_027358585.1 Pangasianodon hypophthalmus | reverse complement strand
AAATGTGTATGAGAGTGTGTGAGGTGTGTATAAGTGTGTACAAGTGTGTGTGAGGTGTGTAACAGTGTGTATAAGTGTGTGAGGTGTGTAACAGTGTGTATGAGAGTGTGTGAGGTGTGTAACAGAGTGTATAAGTGTGTGTGAGGTGTGTAACAGAGTGTATAAGTGTGTATGAGGTGTGTAACAGAGTGTATAAGTGTGTATGAGGTGTGTAGCGGTGTGTGTATAAGAGTGTGTGAGGTGTGTAACGGTGTGTATAAGAGTGTGTGAGGTGTGTAACGGTGTGTATAAGAGTGTGTGAGGTGTGTAACAGAGTGTATGAGTGTGTGTGAGGTGTGTAACAGAGTGTATAAGAGTGTGTGAGGTGTGTAACGGTGTGTATAAGTGTGTGTGAGGTGTGTAACGGTGTGTATAAGTGTGTGTGAGGTGTGTAACAGTGTGTATAAGTGTGTGAGGTGTGTAACGGTGTGTATGAGAGTGTGTGAGGTGTGTAGCGGTGTGTATAAGTGTGTGTGAGGTGTGTAACAGAGTGTATAAGAGTGTGTGAGGTGTGTAACGGTGTGTATAAGAGTGTGTGAGGTGTGTAACGGTGTGTATAAGTGTGTGTGAGGTGTGTAGCGGTGTGTATAAGTGTGTGTGAGGTGTGTAACAGTGTGTATAAGAGTGTGTGAGGTGTGTAACGGTGTGTATAAGAGTGTGTGAGGTGTGTAACAGAGTGTATAAGAGTGTGTGAGGTGTGTAACAGTGTGTATAAGTGTGTGTGAGGTGTGTAACGGTGTGTATAAGTGTGTGTGAGGTGTGTAGCGGTGTGTATAAGAGTGTGTGAGGTGTGTAACAGTGTGTATAAGTGTGTGTGAGGTGTGTAACGGTGTGTATAAGAGTGTGTGTGAGGTGTGTATGAGTGTGTATGAGTGTGTGTGAGGTGTGTATGAGTGTGTATGAGTGTGTGTGAGGTGTGTATGAGTGTGTGTGAGGTGTGTAACGGTGTGTATAAGAGTGTGTGAGGTGTGTAACGGTGTGTATAAGTGTGTGTGAGGTGTGTAACAGTGTGTATAAGTGTGTGAGGTGTGTAACGGTGTGTATGAGAGTGTGTGAGGTGTGTAGCGGTGTGTATAAGTGTGTGTGAGGTGTGTAACAGAGTGTATAAGAGTGTGTGAGGTGTGTAACGGTGTGTATAAGAGTGTGTGAGGTGTGTAACGGTGTGTATAAGTGTGTGTGAGGTGTGTAGCGGTGTGTATAAGTGTGTGTGAGGTGTGTAACAGTGTGTATAAGAGTGTGTGAGGTGTGTAACGGTGTGTATAAGAGTGTGTGAGGTGTGTAACAGAGTGTATAAGAGTGTGTGAGGTGTGTAACAGTGTGTATAAGTGTGTGTGAGGTGTGTAACGGTGTGTATAAGTGTGTGTGAGGTGTGTAGCGGTGTGTATAAGAGTGTGTGAGGTGTGTAACAGTGTGTATAAGTGTGTGTGAGGTGTGTAACGGTGTGTATAAGAGTGTGTGTGAGGTGTGTATGAGTGTGTATGAGTGTGTGTGAGGTGTGTATGAGTGTGTGTGAGGTGTGTATGAGTGTGTGTGAGGTGTGTAACAGTGTGTATAAGTGTGTGTGAGGTGTGTAACGGTGTGTATAAGTGTGTGTGAGGTGTGTAACGGTGTGTATAAGAGTGTGTGAGGTGTGTAACGGTGTGTATAAGTGTGTGTGAGGTGTGTAACGGTGTGTATAAGAGTGTGTGAGGTGTGTAACTGTGTGTATGAGAGTGTGTGAGGTGTGTAACAGTGTGTATAAGTGTGTGAGGTGTGTAACAGTGTGTATAAGAGTGTGTGAGGTGTGTAACAGTGTGTATAAGAGTGTGTGAGGTGTGTAACAGTGTGTATAAGTGTGTGTGAGGTGTGTAACGGTGTGTATAAGTGTGTGTGAGGTGTGTAACAGTGTGTATAAGTGTGTGAGGTGTGTAACAGTGTGTATAAGAGTGTGTGAGGTGTGTAACGGTGTGTATAAGTGTGTGTGAGGTGTGTAACGGTGTGTATAAGAGTGTGTGAGGTGTGTAACAGTGTGTATAAGTGTGTGAGGTGTGTAACAGTGTGTATAAGTGTGTGAGGTGTGTAACAGTGTGTATAAGAGTGTGTGAGGTGTGTAACGGTGTGTATAAGAGTGTGTGAGGTGTGTAACAGTGTGTATAAGTGTGTGAGGTGTGTAACAGTGTGTATAAGTGTGTGTGAGGTGTGTATGAGTGTGTATAAGTGTGTGTGAGGTGTGTAACGGTGTGTATGAGAGTGTGTGAGGTGTGTAACAGAGTGTATAAGAGTGTGTGAGGTGTGTAACGGTGTGTATAAGAGTGTGTGAGGTGTGTAACGGTGTGTATAAGAGTGTGTGAGGTGTGTAACAGTGTGTATAAGTGTGTGTGAGGTGTGTAACAGTGTGTATAAGAGTGTGTGAGGTGTGTAACGGTGTGTATAAGTGTGTGAGGTGTGTAACGGTGTGTATAAGAGTGTGTGAGGTGTGTAA
>NC_069719.1:618957-621457 GCF_027358585.1 Pangasianodon hypophthalmus | reverse complement strand
CTCTCACTCGCTAACACACACACACACACACACACACACACACACACACACGTGTTCTCAAGGGTACACTTTGACAGGCAGGTCTTAAGTGACTCAATTAATTTGAGTAAGTGTAACAGGTTTCCCCGGAGATGTATGTGTGTGTGTGTGTGTGTGTGTGTGTGTGTGTGTTTCTCTCCACACTATTTCGGCTCACTGCTGATGGTATTTTAATATTCATGAGCCCTGTTTAGTTGCTCATTAATTATGCATGAGTTGCAGAATTCTGACTAAATGCTCGGGATGATGAGGGCAGTGTCCCAAATCACGCCGTGTTCCCTACATAGTGCACTAGTGTGTAGTCACGCCCTAAAGCTGAGTGGAACATGTCCTGAGTGGTTGCGCTATCCCATGATGCACACACACACACACACACACACACACACACATCAGTATACAAACATACACATGATGCATACACATTAAAACACACATATACACAAAGACACAAGCATACACACAAACATATGTCATGTAAACACACACGCAAGACAACACACACACACACGCACACACACACACACACACTACAGTGAAAAACTACAAAACTACAAAAACACATATCAGTACACAAACATACACATGATGCATACACATTAACACACATACACAAAGACACAAGCATACACACGAACATGAAAACACACACACAGACACACACATGCATACATATGTCATGTACATACACACACGCAAGACAAAAAATTTAATAAAACCATACACACACATGCTGACAACATCACAAACGTACACACAAACATGCAGCACACATACACATATATGACAAGACTACAAACACACACACACAAATACATCAACACTAACACACACGACACACACAAGACAAAAAAAAAACACACACATGCTCACAACATCACAAACATACACAATACACACATATATGACAAGACTACAAACACACATACACACACACAAATATATCAACACTAACACACACACACACTAAGATGAAAAAACTACAAAACACACACATATATCAGTACACAAATATACACATCACGGGCACACACACATCAGTATACAAACATACATGATGCATACACATTAACACACACACATAGACACAAGCATACATACATACATATGTCATGTACACACACACACACACACACACAAGATAAACACACACACACACACACACACACACACACACAGGCTCACAACGTCACAAACATACACACAAACATGCAACACACACATATATGACAAGACTACAAACACACACACACACAACTACATCAACGACACACACATGAAGATGAAAAACTACAAAACACACATATATTACTACACAAACATATCACACACACACACACACACACACTCACAATGTCATAGACATACACACAAACATGAAACACACACATATGACAAAACTACAAAACACAAACACACACACACACACACACAAATATATCAGCACTAACACACACACACACATTCCATGCTTTTTTCTCCTCGTGTGTGTGTGTGTGTGTGTGTGAAAGGGTCTTGCTGTTGCCATGGTGACGACCATGATGTATGTGGGATCCTTAGACATGGTGAGGTCACGGGGTCAACGGTTAGAGAAGTGCCCTTATAAGGGCACTAGGGGAGAGAACAAAGATTTACAGCCTTTCACTGTGTGTGTGTGTGTGTGTGTGTGTGTGTGTGTTTATGTGCGTGTGTGTGTGTGTGTGTTTATGTGTTTATGTGCGTGTTTGTGTGTGTGTGTGTGTGTGTGTAATCAATTTTGAAAGCTGATGCGAATTTAAACCAGGCAGAAATCGACCGATATAGTTGCCACACACACACACACACACACACACACACTCTCTCACACACACACTCACGCGCACACACACACACACACACACTCACGCACGCACACACACACACACACACACACACACACACACACTCACGCACGCACACCAGGCTCATATTGACTTGTACATAGAGAGGCTCGTAAATCAGTAACAGATCGACAGCGCAACGTTTTAAAGGCAGATTTGTAATCGCTCTTAAAATCCGACTAAAATGGCGTCGATAACATTTTTTTAAATTTCAGGTTGCCATGGCGACTGCACATTTAGTCCTCCATTACTAACAGCGTTCTATATCTGCGCATGCAGCAGCGTGAGAATCTGATTGGCCGGGAGTTTTCTGCTTACGTGATTGCGTGAACCAACAAGGTGATTGGCTCTTTTAAATGAGGGGCGGGGCTTAATGTAATACAGCCGCCATGTTGACATCTCTGACTAAACAAATTAAGCTCCACCCCTTTGTTGAAAAAAAAGTACGTCTAATAAGTAGTAAAGTAGCCGTGAAGTGGACAGATTATCAAAAAAACAAAAAGCCGCAAATAAAAAGTCCAACAAGTAAAAAAAAAAAAAAGATGCATCAAAAATTAATTAAGAAAAAATGATTAAAAAAAAAAAACAGAAAAGTGATGAATAAA
>NC_069719.1:611457-616457 GCF_027358585.1 Pangasianodon hypophthalmus | reverse complement strand
AAATTATATCAACAAAATAAACCAGCAACCAACGAATCAACAAAATGAATCAATGAATCAATCTACAATCTGCAAAAAAAACGCCATCTTAGCAAGTGAAAATTTCTTAAATGTAGTTAAATTTATCTAAAATTTCCTGTTACAAGATTCAACAAACCAAATGTAAGATTATTAAAACCTACTTCTAGAAACTTTTACTAATTTTAAGCATTTATTTCTAAAATGAGGCAAAATTATCTGCCAATAGAACAAAAAAATGTAAAGCTTAAAATGAGTAAAAAATTATATTTGGTTAATTGTTAATTGTAATATTGTAATAGGAAAAACTACATATAATTTACTTTTTTAAACAAAATAAAATGCACCAACAAATTAAGAACAACGGATCAATTAAACTAAAAACAAACCCACAAATATATAAAATGGAACAAATCAATAATGAAACCAACAAAATATATAAAAACACGACCAAGTGAAGCGCCAACAAATGATTCGAATGAATTAATAAACAAAACAACTAAACCAACAAATGAACCAAAAAACAAACAATAACAGAAAAGAACCACAAATTACAGCAAACGACAACAACAACAAAAATTAAACTAGCAAATAAGCACAAATCAGTGAGTCACCAGAGACCAACAAATGAAAACACTAAACATCACAATATGTTAAAAAATAAACAAACCAAATAACCAGATACAAAACCAACAAACAACAAGAAACAATCCAACAATGCACCTTTAAATACATCAACAATTTAATACAAAAACAAAAATACTACTAAACGAGCCAACAAATAACCAACCAAACAAAAACTGTAAATAAAAGTAGCAAATAAACAAAAATGAGCCTAAAAACAAACAAATCAACAAAGAAACACAAAACCAAATGTACCAACAAGTGAAACTAGTAACGTAATAAACAAACCAAGAAAAAAACCCAGCAAGTGAACAAAATGACAAACTACCAACAAGTTGACACACTAACTAACCAACTAACCGGCAACAAAACCAACAAATGTACCACTAAACAAATTAACAGTTACATCAACAAAATAATAACACACAAACAAACAAACAACACACAAACAGAAATGAACCTTGAAACAAGCAAATGAACAAAAACACTAAAGCAAACAAACCTACAAAATACACAACTAAACAAATCAAGTAAACCAACACAATAATAAACGACCAACAAACAAACCACATACAAATAAAACAACAAAAACAAAAATGAACCAACAAATGAAACTAGCAAATAAACAAAATCAGCAAGCCAACAAGGAAAAAACAACATATAAACCATCATGAAAATAATAATCTAAAAACAGCAAGCAAACAAATTGACAAATTACCAACAAATTATTACACCAATCAAGAACCATCGAACAAACCAACAAATCAACAAACAGACTAACAAACAAATTTCATGCGCCAACAAACAAAACTAGAAACAAGTAAACAAACTAAATTAACACCCAAACAAATTAATAAACCAGCAACAAAACCAGCAATCCAACAAATGTGCCACTAAAAATAAAGAAAACTAACAAAATAATAGAATTATGACCATGTGACCCATCAAATAAGCATACAAACAAACAAACAAAAAAAATCACAAAAACTGAAATTAACCTATTAATGAAACTAGCGAATGAGGAAAATCACTGAGTCAACAAACAAATGAACAAACCAATAAAGAGAAAACAAACAAATTACCAACAAATTCACAATCAAACAACCCAACAAAATACACCACTAAACAAATCATCAATTAAACCAACACAGTAAAACAAATAGGACCAAACCAACATACAAAAAAAATAAATCAGCAAGCCTACAAAGGAAAAACAAACAAACAAAACAACAAAACAAATAAACTAACATGAAACTAATAAATTAATGAACAAACCAAAAAAGAAAAAAAACAGCAAGCAAACAAATCGCCAAATTGCCAACAAATTATTACACTAATCAAGAACCACCGAACAAATCAACAAATCAACAAATAAATTTAATGAACCAACAAACAACAGACAATGAATAAACAAACAAAACAAAAAAACTAGGAAACCAACTAAATTAACACAGAAATCAACAAACCAGCAACAAAACTAACAGTCCAACAATAAAACTATCACAAATGTGCAACTAAAAATGAAGAAATAACAACAAAATAATAGAATTATGACCATGTGAGCCATTAAATAAGCACACAAACAAACAAATAAACAAAAAACAGAAATTAACCTATTAATGAAACTAGCAAATGAGGAAAATCACAGAGCCAACAAACAAACAAACAAACAAACAGATGGAACTAGTAAACAAATGAACAAACCAATAAAGAAAACACCAACAAATCAACGCACAAATTAATTAAACACCCCTAAATAAACAACAAACCAACCAAAAAACAAACAAATCACGACACGCACTGAGGTTACGTAGTGGAATCTGTTTGTGTTACGCTCGTTAGTGTAGCGGCTTTAAAAAAAAAAAAGAAAAAGCAAGCATTTTATTTTCCTGATATTTTTAGGATTCGATTGGTGACCTTTGACTTGCGAGCAGCGATCAATTCAAACATCATCTGCTGCTTCGCCCACTTTCGACTCGAACAGGAAATGAGGGGAGAGAAAACGAGGGAGAGAAAACGAGGGAGAGAGGAAGTGTAATAACCTCCAGCGGAGGAGTTAAAAGAGCTCACGCTTTCAAAGAAGAAGAGAAGAAGAAGAAAAAAGTGTTTCTCCGTTCTGGAGGATTTTTACGAGGAGCACAACAGCGGCCACGATCTATCGATCCAAACACACACACACACACACACACACACACAAAACCCCAGGGTATACACACTTTATACCCTCTGTGTGTGTGTGTGTGTGTGTGTGTGTGTGTGGCATCAATAGCAGTGATTGAAGCAAAAGCAGAGCACCTCTTCCCACACACTGATTCACACACACACACACTCACACAGATTTGACGTTTTGTCTAAGTTACTCTCTGACAGCGTGCAGTTAAATTCAGTCACTCTGTTGTCATGGTAACTGTCCAAAACAAAGCAGCAAGAGTAAGACAGGTCCCAGTGTGTGTGTGTGTGTGTGTGTGTGTGTGTCATAGGGTTCAACAAACTCCTAACAACCCCAAAAGAGGGTCCACTTTATAATGTGTGTGTGTGTGTGTGAGTGAGTGTGAGAGTGTGTATGAGAGTGAGAGTGTGTGTGTTTGTTTGTTTGTGTGAGTATGTGAGTATGTGTGTGTGTGTGTGAGTGTGTGTGTAAGTATGAGAGCGTGTGTGTGTGTGTGTGTGTGTGTGTGTGTGGAACACCCCTAAGGCGGGTCGTACCATCTCCTAACTGCTGCCACTTCATTACGTATGCGTACACTGCCGAGTTCAAACATGTTTATACAAGCAAAGCTTTTCTTCTCTTTAAGTGTTTTTCTCTCTCTCAGTTTCTCTTTTTTCTCTCACCGCTTTCAAATACTAACTCTCTCTCTCTCTTTCTCTCTCGCTCTCTCTCTCTTTCTCTCTCGCTCTCTCTCTCTCTTTCTTTTTTCTTTCATTCTCTGACCTGAATATATTACACTTATCTAAAGGTCAGTATATCTCCATCTAATATCACTCATTTACTGTCTCTCTCTCTCTCTCTCTCTCTCTCTCTCTCACACACACACACACACTCACACACACTCTCTCACACACACACTCACACACACACTCTCTCACACACACACACACACACACCTGACCTTTTCCTGTGCAAGCTCACAGCTATACACATCGCACAACATCGCAATCGCACAGCAACCATCACTGCACAATGTCTCACAACAACAATCGCACAACTATCAACCACGCTGCACAACAATCACCACACAACACTAAGCACTAAGATAAAAACAGATCTAAAGAAGAAAGTCAAAAGTAAAACAGTAATAGTGTAGAATTAGAGTAGAATTATGTATTTCTGTAAAGCTGCTTTGTGACAATGTCTGTTGTTAAAAGGGACAGATAAACTTGAACTGAATTGAATTAGAGTAGAGTAGAATTAGAGTAGAATTAGAGTAGAGGAGAATTAGAGTAGAATTAGAGTAGAGGAGAATTACAGTAGAATAAGAATAGGGTTAGATTGGAATTAGAGTAGAGTAGAATTAGTAAAATTACAGAAGAGTAAAGTTATAGTAGAGTAAAATTAGCAAAATTAAAATAGAATTAGAGTAGAGTAGAGTTTGAGTAGAGTTAGAGTAGAATTGGTAAAATTAAAATAGAATTAAAGTAAAATTGGAGTAGAATTAGAAAAAAATCACAGTAAAGTATCATTGGTAAAAATGAGATTAGAATTAGAATTAGATTAGAATTAGAGTAGAATTAGAGTAGAATTAGATTAGAATTAGAATTAGAGTAGAATTAGAGCAGCAGTTTGTAAGTGAGTGCTGCAGTGTGATTAGTTTATTTTGAAATTAATTTTAAAAGATTTTTAATTGTAGGCCATATAAAATAGCCATTTTAAAAAAATATTCCTATAATAATAAGATAAAAGTAAAACTTTTAATCGATAAAAGTAAAATATTTTAATCAGTATGCGTAATGTGATAAATTTAATGTTTTAAACATTTAAGATTAATTTTATTTAAAGATTGTTGACACTTTAAACTTATTCTTATCAGAAGTTTATATTATAATAGAAACATCAATCACTTTATATTATATTTCATTTAGCTTATATAATTAATAATTTTAGTGTAATGAAACATTTCTAATATCATCAATAATTTATTAAAATATCAGTTTATGGCTTTTAATAAATTATTCATATATTATTATATTATTAATATATTATTCATGAATATATGACTTTTAGCCCATTAGATAAACACTGAGGTTTATGTTTATTATACGTTTAAAATAAAGTGAATGCTGTATATAAAGTGAACATGACACACAGGATATAAAACTTTACTGTAAATGATAAATATGATGTAAATGAAACGTGTGTG
>NC_069719.1:573957-591457 GCF_027358585.1 Pangasianodon hypophthalmus | reverse complement strand
ACATACATACACATACAGGTTCTCGGGTTACACTCGAAGCTTTTGCTAGAGATTAGACTCACCTCCATGGCAGAGGGACTGAAATCAAATCAACATCGACCAGTTTACTGACTGCAGTTACCTAACACACACACACACACTTTCTGTGTGACTCAGTCCTTGTAGCTTCCTGTTCTTACATTCTCTCACACACACACACACACACACACACTCGAGTCCACTACTGAAATCTAACACACTTATGTTGTTATTGACTTATCAGCACAATTTCCCTCCGTTTCAGTGGAAAGTGGGCGGGGTTATGTTTGTGTAAAGATTGTGTAAGCTCCATCCCCACCAATGACAACACAGATGTCACTCGCTCCACCCACTGAGGTTTTATTAAAAGGCATTTCTTGTCAATGGCAAGGGGACACATGGGTTATAATTAAATTAAAGTTAACCTAGAAAAAAAAAAAAACTAGCGAGTGAAAGCTAATCTAGCAGTTCTGGAAAAGTATCAATCAGGGGTTTGATTATAAAAAATATCCCAAACTCCAAAAATCCCACAAAGCAAAATTAAAAATCGGACACGTCCACCTAGAGGACAAGGCTAGCGCTCGGTATGATGCTACCACCACCATGCTTCACAGTGGAGATGGTGTTATCAGGATACTGGGATTCCAGCAAGCTTAGAGCTTTGTGGCACCAGAAAGATCCAGTTTTGTGTCATTAGAAGGCTCGTTACGCAAACGCAGGCCATGAGACAGTGCTTTACTGGGGAAGGGGTTTCAGTGTTTTAATGTCGAGAGTAAAATTTGCATATTAATCAAATGTGTAGTGTGTACATTTCCTGTAGAGTGTAAGCGCAGGTCCTTCTGTTCTTTATTCTGGTGTGTAATTACATATTTTTGGGAGTGTGGAGTGATTTTAAATTATGCTTTCTTCAATATTATGGGTTACACACTGAAACACTGAAACACTGAAATACTGAAACACTGAAATACTGAAATACTGAAATACTGAAACACTGAAATACTGAAACACAGAAACACTGAAACACTGAAATACTGAAACACTGAAATACTGAAACCCTGAAACCCTGAAACACTGAAATACTGAAACCCTGAAACCCTGAAACACTGAAACACTGAAACACTGAAACACTGAAATACTGAAACACTGAAACACTGAAACACTGAAATACTGAAATACTGAAACACTGAAATACTGAAACACAGAAACACTGAAACACTGAAACACTGAGACACTGAAACACTGAAACACTGAAACACTGAAATACTGAAATACTGAAACACTGAAATACTGAAACACAGAAACACTGAAACACTGAAATACTGAAACACTGAAATACTGAAACCCTGAAACCCTGAAACACTGAAATACTGAAACCCTGAAACCCTGAAACACTGAAACACTGAAATACTGAAACACTGAAATACTGAAACACAGAAACACTGAAACACTGAAATACTGAAACACTGAAATACTGAAACACAGAAACACTGAAACCCTGAAATACTGAAACACTGAAATACTGAAACACTGAAACACTGAAACCCTGAAATACTGAAACACAGAAACACTGAAACACTGAAACACTGAAATACTGAAACACAGAAACACTGAAACACTGAAATACTGAAACACTGAAACCCTGAAACACTGAAATACTGAAACACTGAAACCCTGAAATACTGAAACACAGAAATACTGAAACACAGAAACACTGAAACACTGAAATACTGAAACACTGAAACCCTGAAACACTGAAACACTGAAATACTGAAATACTGAAACACTGAAACACTGAAACACTGAAATACTGAAACACTGAAACACTGAAATACTGAAACACTGAAACACTGAAACACTGAAACACTGAGACACTGAAACACTGAAACACTGAAACACTGAAACACTGAAATACTGAAATACTGAAACACTGAAATACTGAAACACAGAAACACTGAAACACTGAAATACTGAAACACTGAAATACTGAAACCCTGAAACCCTGAAACACTGAAATACTGAAACCCTGAAACCCTGAAACACTGAAACACTGAAATACTGAAACACTGAAATACTGAAACACAGAAACACTGAAACACTGAAATACTGAAACACTGAAATACTGAAACACAGAAACACTGAAACCCTGAAATACTGAAACACTGAAATACTGAAACACTGAAACACTGAAACCCTGAAATACTGAAACACAGAAACACTGAAACACTGAAACACTGAAATACTGAAACACAGAAACACTGAAACACTGAAATACTGAAACACTGAAACCCTGAAACACTGAAATACTGAAACACTGAAACCCTGAAATACTGAAACACAGAAATACTGAAACACAGAAACACTGAAACACTGAAATACTGAAACACTGAAACCCTGAAACACTGAAACACTGAAATACTGAAATACTGAAACAATGAAACACAGCAACACTGAAATACTGAAACAATGAAATACTGAAACAATTAAATACTGAAACACTGAAACACTGAAACACTGAAACCCTGAAATACTGAAACCCTGAAACACTGAAATACTGAAACACTGAAACACTGAAACATTAAAACACTGAAACAGACTGAAACAGTTCTCACACACATTCAGGTCAGAAAAGCCAAGATGCTAAATGAGGACCTGTTGAATCTGTGTTTGGAGGCCAAGACTAATTGAACCACAGCTATTAATAAAGTGTGGAACAGAGAGAGAGAGAGAGATGGAGAAAGAGACAAAACAGGTGAGGAGAGACAATGGAGAGGGAGAGGGGTAGCTGGAGAGAGAAACACAGAGTGAGACAGATAGATGGAGAGAGAGAGATGGAGAGAAAGAGAAATAAATAGGAAGAGAGACAGAAGGATAGAGAGACAAATAGATGGAGAGAGAAATAGACAGACAGACAGAGAGTAAGACAGATGGAGAGAGAGACAGGAAGATGGAGAGAGAGAAAGTAAAGGATGGAGAAACAGATAGATGAGAGAAAGAGAGACAGAGAGAAAGACACATAATGAGAGAGATATAGAGACAGAGAGAGAGAGAGAGACAGAGAGAGAGAGACACATAATGAGCGAGAGGTAGAGAGAGAGACAGAGAGAGAGAGAGACAGAGAGGGAGAGAGAGAGAGAGAGAGAGAAAGACCTGTCTGTCTCTCTGTCTCATCTCTGTGATACACACTTTTTCCCCCTTTCTCATCTCGAGACACTTCTGTCTTTCTCTTTTCTTTGGCCATCCTGGGGGACCGAACCATCTGATGGCTGTCTCCTTTAATGACAGTGCAGATGGTTGCCTCCTTATACACACACACACGCACACACACACACACACACACACACACACAAACAAACACACACACACACACACACACACACACACACACACAGAATTGTCAAAGTGCTTCTGGCGATTTTGCCGAGGGCTTCAAAAAGGAACGAGGTTGCAATACACACGCGCTCATCCATCACTGTGCCTGTGTGTGTGTGTGTGTGTATGTGTGTGTGTGTGTGTGTGTGTGTGTGTGTGTGGAAGGACGCAACCATCTGCACTGTCATTAAAGGACCTGCTCACAGCTGATTGGCTGGAGGAAGTTGCGTGTTGGGCGAGAAACAGAGTTTTTGGTTGAGAAACTTTTCCTGACTTTAGTGTGGAGTTGAATTGAGGGTGGAGACGGCCTCGGGCTACACAATGTAGATCAGCTATTTTCTCATTCCCTCTTTTCTTTTTCTCTCCCTTTCTCCTCTCTTCCTTCGCTTTTTCCGGCGCAATCTGTCCTTCCTGCACCTGTGCTGTGTTCAAGGGCGTAGCGACACTACACACACTCAACACACTCCTCACACACTCCTCACACACTCAACACACTCCTCACACACTCCTCACACACTCAACACACTCCACACACACTCCACATACTCCACACACACTCCTCACACACTCCTCAAACACTCGTCACACACTCCTCACACACTCCTCACACACTCCTCAAACACTCGTCACACACTCCTCAAACACTCCTCACACACTCCTCAAACACTCGTCACACACTCCACACACACTCCTCACACACTCCTCACATTCTACACACTCCTCACACACTCCTCACACACTCCTCAAACACTCCACATACTCCACACACACTCCTCACACACTCCTCACATTCTACACACTCCTCACACACTCCTCACACACACTCTACACACTCCTCACACACTCTACACACACTCCTCAAACACTCAACACACTCCTCACACACTCAACACACTCCTCACA
The DNA here is from genome assembly GCF_027358585.1 of Pangasianodon hypophthalmus. Taxonomy (NCBI): domain Eukaryota; kingdom Metazoa; phylum Chordata; class Actinopteri; order Siluriformes; family Pangasiidae; genus Pangasianodon; species Pangasianodon hypophthalmus. Next base: position 587,167 of record NC_069719.1, on the reverse strand, counting down.
CACTCAACACACTCCACACACACTCCACACACACTCCACATACTCCACACACACTCCTCAAACACTCGTCACACACTCCTCACACACTCCTCACACACTCCACACACACTCCTCACACACTCCTCACACACTCCTCAAACACTCGTCACACACTCCTCAAACACTCCTCACACACTCCACACACACTCCTCACACACTCCTCACACACTCCTCAAACACTCCACATACTCCACACACACTCCTCACACACTCCTCACATTCTACACACTCCTCACACACACTCTACACACTCCTCACACACTCTACACACACTCCTCACACACTCCTCACACACTCCTCACATTCTACACACTCCTCACACACTCCTCACACACACTCTACACACTCCTCACACACTCCTCACACACACTCTACACACTCCTCACACACTCTACACACACTCCTCAAACACTCCACACACTCCTCACACTCCTCAAACACTCCACACACTCCCCATACACTCCTCAAACACTCCACACACTCAACACACTCCTCACACAGAAAAAGACTATCATCCTTTTAATATATGGACTCTGTTGATCTGTGATCGATTATTATTTAATTAATTAATTAGTTGATTATTAGTTAATTAGTTAACCCAAGTGTTGTTGTTCCAAGTTGTTTCATGTCTGACTTCTGTAGTTTTGGAATAAAATTAACAAATAGCACAAATTTGTTAAAACAAATAAACAAATCTCACCCAAAATATTTCCCATGAATCTTTGCTTCAAATGAAAAACCACTTTTATCTCCGTAATCTCATTTTTAAATTAATACTTTTCTGTCTATTTACAGCTTTAGAGTGATCACGAGTGAAACCTCCTACATTCCTGCTGTCACAGAAAATTAACACCTCCTGACCAATCAGAATCCAGAATTCAGTGTAATCTCTTCCATAATATTTCACAATAGTTTAACAGAATGAACTTGCCTGACCTTTCTACCTGGTGTGTGTGTGTGTGTGTGTGTGTGTGTGTGTGTGTGTGTGTGTGTGTGTGTGTGTGTGTGTGGAACAGGTAGGTCTGGTTCTAATCACCGCATTCCACTTGTGATTTCTTCAAATCAGATGATGTGATCTTGTCATAGGAGGCTTTCAATCCCAGGGTTTAAAGTACAGCTAACCTGTGTTTAATAAGCTTTTAAAACTACTTTTAATAACTAACAACACAGCCGGCTTCCATCTCTACACCTTTATCCTTATTAAAGATGTAGAATATAACAATCTATAAATATTCATGACATGAAAATTAATAATAACTAGCTGGTTGTTGATGATCAAGAGTCTCAATTTACATCCTAATTTTCACTTTTACTGATTTACTTAACAGCAGCTAAATCTGTCAAACTATAACGTTACCATGACGATAACATAACGTTACCATGACAATCACAATGTTCTACATCACTAATGTTAGTTAGGTCACAAGACTAACACACAAGTTCTGTAGCTAAAACTTTCCAAACTTTACTGCCTTGTTATCCCAAAATAATTTGCATATCAGTCGTAATTGGTTAAAGCCATGGGGGCCATGTTGTGACATCACAGACTGAGCTCATACGTAGCCCCGCCCCCTAGTAAGTTTTATACAGAATTACAAAATGTGATTTTAGTGGCATGTAAAAACTAAAAGATTTGACTGAAACACTTAAATCAGCATTAGCGCATAAGAGAAGTTTATTTTATTTTTAAAAATGATTATTAACCTGTACATGGAATAAATGGATCGAGTTGGTTTAGAAGATTTATACATTTAATGGTGACTAGCGTACGTTCTAATACACACATGCACATTAGACACTCGAGCAGCAGAGCTAGTTTAGGTTCTTTTATACACTCAAGCTTATTAGCGTTGCTGTAACAGGAAAAGGACACTTTCATAGCTCAGATCATCTTTCTACCCCGTCTGTCATCATCCATCATCCGATTCATCCGATCATTCCTCAGCTGTCCGTGATCACGAGTCGGGTGGGAGGGGCATATTCTCGCTCACCTGTCAATCACAGTAGCACTAGCCAATAGCTGTGGTTTAATTAGCCTCGGCCTCCAAACACAGACTCAACAGGTCCTCATTTAGCGTCATGGTTTTCTGACCTGAATGTGTGTGAGAAGTGTTTCAGTGTTTCAGTCTATTTCAGTTTCAGCTCCAAACACCAACAACGTCACGTACAAAGTCAAAGTCAAAGTCAAAGTCAGCTTTATTGTCATTTTTAGCACATCGCATGGCAATGGATAAAAACTAAACACAGTTCCTTCAGGAAACTAGCGTGCAACATGTAGTAGACACTGACGAGGGGTAAAAGACTGCAGTAAATAATATACAATAAATGCAGACAATGATACCATAAACTACACAGCCTCAAACAAAAACAAAACAAGTCAGATAAATAGGAAATGTAAACACACCAGATAAACACAGAAGCACCTGCACTTCCACGCTACAGGAGCTCCACGCTCACTACTGCCGAGACCCAGAGCTTCAGAACACTGCCCGACCTTCCAAAAGACGTTCTACAGCTCGAAACGAGACAAGTCGTCACTGGCATCGCTGCTGCTGAGGAAATCAGAACGAAATCAGAATGCTCCGGCTCTGTCCGGTCCGGTCCTGTCCACTGCACTCAAAAACGAACGCTAGCTAAATAAACAGCGATCATTACCAGCTCCTCCCGTGAGAGTGCGAGGAAATCCTGCAGCTCTTTCACAGCGTGGAAAAGAACGATATCGTACGGCTGTATCATCCTGCCCTCTCTACACTCGGATCAGTCCATCCTGACACGCTTCCTGCGTTCACTCAGTAAGTATTCGCTCTGTACAGTTACCGGTTTACTGCAGTATTCCTCGAGGAAGCATGTTCTCCTTCTACATTACACAATAACCCGAGTATGTTCTGTCTTTCTGTAAACGCCACGCTCCTGTCACACAGTCGTGTTTATCTCATTCTGCATACTCGTATTTATATTTATTTATTTTCCACCTCATTTCTTTCGATTCTCACTCTCATGCCACTGTGACGCTTTAATCTCCTCATGAAGTGTTAATAAACATTTGTCTTATCTTATCTTCCATTAGATAAACTCGAATCATTTTATATAACACTTAGACATTGAAACCCAGGCTTGTTTACATCAGACTTTTACCTGCAGCTTTTTTACAAACCACAACCAGCTCCGGCTGACCTCAGGATCATCAGCATGTGTACAAAAGGCAACAAGTCAGTGAATAAAATGGCGCACAGTGGAAAAAAGTCGAGGACGTGTCATGAAAAGATGAATGTGCACTTGTTTTATCTACACATCTGCCACATCTGTGATGTTGAACAGCCTAATAGGATTTAGTGGGGAATTTTTCTGCTCTTTAACAAAAATTCACACAATTTTTCCTAAGGGGGGGAAGGAATAAAAAAAATTATTAATAATAAATAGATGGAAATCATGAATGCTTTTACAGGTCTGAGAGGCAGGCATGGCGGTAATGTGAGGTTGTATCACTTATTCCGCTCTGAATTCATATTCCAGAAACATGAGATAATGTTCTAATTATATGCTCCGGAATCGTTTAATATCCAAACACATCACATTCGAGCTGGTTTTTTTTTAAAGAAAGCGGAGATCCAGAGTCGCTGCTATGGTTGCGGGACTCTTTTCCTCGCCATCATCCCTGCGTCCTTCAGTCCCTCCATCATTTCATTAAAGGAGTGTTATTAAAATCCACTTAACGGCACTCGCAGCACTGCACGATGGAAAATATGCAGCGGGCCAACAGGCCCCGGAAAGTCTGACCCTCAACATCTGCTTCGAATCTGCCTTAAAACACACGGCTCACGTTCGCTCCGTCGCTACACTTGTCTTACACAGTCCCAGAAATCAGGACAAGAGACGACAAGATAGAATTTATAACGTGGACAAGGACATCATTTAAATAATCGCAGCACTGAGGTGAAGACGTCATCAGTGTTGCAGATACAGTGAAGTAACTTCAGCAGCAGGAAGTAAATAAATATATAAATAAATTAATTAAAACCCTCAGCCATGCTAGTCTTCTAATCATGATCCAGTTCAGCTTCTGTAGCTGATCGTCTGTTTCAGTTTATCCCTTCACACACGTTTATGTAAATGATTTAGCTAAAGACGAGCCGTCCAATCAGAGACGAGCTACAGGGAGAAGTCACGAAGGAAGTGTTTTTTTATTTCATTTACAATTTCTAGTCTGATTAGTGAAGTGTGTAAATTATTTAAAATCATATACAGATTCTTTAAATGGTTTTATTACTTAAAATTGAAAAATTTCATATGAATTTTTACTTTGTATAAATATCACAAAACACGATAAATACCTGAAATAATAATAAAAAATCTTTCAGTGAGTTTTTAAACTAAGACTCTTTAACACACAGGTCTAAATATTTAATGCTCATAACTGAAATTATAGATTTTTTTTTTAATTTCCGAACAAAGTATACTGATATTATTGACATATATACAAAATGTACAGAGTCTAGAACCGTTACGTAATCCAAGGAGGTGAAAAAAATCTATTTAAAAATAATACTTCTTCTTATTAAATAAAACTCTCAGGCATTCAGTGGCCGAGGAACGAGAAATAGTCTAGAAAGCAACAGAAATCAGGATAATGATTTATGTTCAATTGCAGTAAAGATCTGATATTTTCCTAAAAACAGCCTTAAGGTGAGGAAACTGCGCATGAAAGGGTTAAAGATGAACAGAGACGTGAGCGTTTATTCTCCTAAAGCGCAAAACGAGTGTTTTTTACTTTAACACAGGCGGTCAGATATGAAGCTTTCAGCACAAAGACAGCTTCATTAAAACTGTCGACACACCAACAGTTACAGCATTCGTTCATTCATTCATTTGTTCATTCATTCATTCATTTGTTTGTTCATTCATTTGTTCATTCATTCATTCGTTCATTCATTCGTTCGTTCGTTCATCTTCGTAATTGCTGTAACCTAAGGTTTTTTTAGAGAGTATCTCAGGCAGGTTCAGCAGAACTAAATCTGTGTTTAGTTTAGTCAGAAAGGAGAAAGAGTGTTTGACAGTCTTTATTTCTGTGATTAACTACGAGTTTATAAAACATCAGAAATTCATTATAATATCAAAGCTGACTTCCTGCGATGGCTTTGGGTCTGTGGAGTCTGACATCTCTTCAGAAAAACACATTAAATTATAAATGTCTTTTACAGCGCTTGGAAAGCTTTTTCTGTGGTGTCTTTAGAAAATGTACATTTTTGCCAATGTTTTTTTTTAAATTTTAAACTTCGTAGGAGTCAGATTTACCTTTAAACCCATATTATACAGAATTATATGTTGTGGTTTCAAGATTTTAAAAAATCCGAACTATAAATACAAATCTCAAAAATACAGATTTTATGGTCAAAGGTGAAGCGTCCAGGATTCCAGGGGAAAAGTAAAAACACTGGCAAAAATGTTTATTTAAATTCCCCGAAAAATTTTAGTTAATTTTGTGAATATGATTAAAATATCTGAAATTTATATTTTTCAAATACTTTTTGTCAGCTTCCAAGCTCAGTAGTCTTTGACCCAATTATTTAGTGTAAATCTAATAAATGAACTCGTTTATAAACCTCACTGTTTTTGCCGTAGTTGAACTGCAGCAGGAAGCAGTGAGTCAAGTTCGCACATGTGCAGAACAGCTCCCTTTTTCTTTCCAGCTGCCGTAGCTGTCTCTGGCACCTTCGCTGCTTAAAGTCGCTAATAACTGCGGGAGTGGGCGGGGTTTCGTGGCGTGAGTCCAAAGCGGTAACCACAGTGAAACAAAACATAACCACTTCAAACTTATTTATAGCCAAGAATCATAATCATCATAATCATAATCATGTTAGTCACTTATCTGGACATTTATGTAACCGGATCTTTATTATTTAATTAATTAATTTGAAGAGTCATGCTCTGGTGTGATGGGAATGTGTGAAAAAGCAACGAGGTGTACGTTAAGTCTGCTTATCTTGTCATGAAACACAGAGACACAACACAACACAACACAACTCGTAAAGGTTAGACTAGTGAAAAGGTCATGGTGTGTGTCGAAACCTACATGTGATAACCAAACAAGTGAGAATAAACACACACCTCCATTTTATCCAACCATCAGAACACGTTTTTCCCACAAAAACAACCTCATTTGTTCTCTAAGAGTTTCCAAAATTGCCAAATCTCTGATCCACTCAGCCAGTGACCAGACTGATATGCAAAACAGATGGAAGCATTAGATTCTGTAATGATACTTTCGACATTCTTCAGCATTTGACACGTGTTTAACCCAGACTCCGAGCCTCAGCAGCAGAGAGCAGAGAGAAAACAGCAGGAAGATGGATAGATACATGAAAGAAGAAAAGTTAGACAGAGGAACAGGACGACATCTTCCTCATCTTCCGGGACAAATCTTTCAGCACCACCGTGATGTCACGAGAACAGACATTCAGCATCCAGCACACAGACATTCATCTGAAACTCAACAGTGCATCGTTCCTGAAATGACAGAGCACCAGTGAAGGGTCTGCTGCTGGAATTACATTTGAAGAAGCCAGTTTTAACCCTAAAACTGAGGTGATGTCTGGTTAAGCCGGGCCTTCATCACTGTAATTGTACTCAATAAACATGAGACGGAGGGAATGGGACTGAGAACATCACCCTGATTTTTGGTGCACAAGCCAATTTTATGCACTTTTTAGGCTCTGAGGTCATTTTCACCCAAACAGAACAAAATTAGGACCTTCACAGATGCTCTGTCACTAAAACATAGTGTTCCAGAAATTCAACTAAAGATTAAGAGTGACTTACAAGATTTCATCGTTTTGGAACTCCAGCATGCCATGGCTGTCCTCGAAATCCTCGCCTCCTCCTTTCGCCGTGCCCTCAATGGTCTTGTAGGGAACCATAACCACACCTCGAGCTCCTGACGTTCTGAGAACCTTCACCTCCATCACGCCGATACTTTCGCTCACGTGTATCACAGGCTCTTCGAAGGTGAAGATTCCGGCGTGGTCGTCATCGAATATAGTGACTGTGGCGGTGGAAGGAATGCCGAGGGTCGCGATCGTGTCCACGTGATTGGCTTCGGCATTCTCTGCCTCATCGTCTTCGTGAACAATGCGGACGTTGCTGAGGTGGATGTGGAAGTTCTCGTCCTCTTCAAAGATGTCATCGTCGATGATGCCGACACGGATCTCCTTTTGAGTCTCGCCCGGCTTGAACAACACCGTGCCCTCGGTGAATTCGTAGTCCGAGCCTGCGTTGGCCGTCCCGTCTTCTGTGCGAAATTCAACTGAAACTGTTTGGTTGAGATCTCCACCGCGGCGTACCACATTGACCGCCACGGTTCCACAGTTTTCCAGGCATTGATAAGATCCGGGATCAAAATAGATCTTGGAAATGGGATCGTTTTCACCGATGTCACTGCGCACCTCATGCATGCTAACTGCTTTTCGCGCCTGATCTGCTGCATGTTTCTTTAAAATATTCCCAGCACCGGTCATCAGCCGTGTTGCCTGGCATCGATAGAACGCCCGACTTTTTTGTTGTTGGCTGAGAACTTGGTAATTAGCCAGCTCAATCAGCTGCTCCACTTCTTTATCTGGATGCTTCTGCTTCAGCTCCTTCAAGATCTTCGCCATGTCACGCCTGGCCTCCTCTTCATCAATATCTTTGTCGTCCAGGTCCAGAGTCAAAGTTCCATCCAGAAAATCCACAGCATGGGAGTTCAGCATCTTCCCATCCATTTCAATGTCCACTTTGGACGGAAGAGGACGATCTCCTTCGGTTTCGATGATCATCCCGCGATGTTTGCCAGTTCTGTAGCGTTTGTAGACGTATTTGTAGAAGAGGAGACGACGATCGGCAATCCAGGCAAAAACGACGCAGATGGGGAAGAAGAAAAGCGTGAGGAGGCCTTCCCAAACTTGTACAACGCCTGGAGAGATAACCGCCAGGATCAAATAGAGCCACAGATATGCGAAAATGCTCCAGGCAGCAGTGACGAAGAAGACACGAAGGTGCTTCACCTTGCGATGTTCCCCATCAGGAACCACGTAGACGCAGAGTCCGATAATCACGAACATGTTAAAGGCGGCACTTCCAACAATGGTGGAAGGTCCAAGGTCACCGGCATCAAAGTTATGACCACAAACCTCAATGACAGAAAGCAAAATCTCTGGAGCAGAAGAACCCAAGGCCATGAGGGTAAGATTGGACACCGTTTCGTTCCAGATGCGTACAGTGGTGGTGGTCGTTTCTCCATTGGGTTTCTTAATGGTGATCTCTTTCTCCTGAGAGGTGATCACCTCGATGGACGCCATGAAACGATCTGCGATGATGGAAACTCCGAGGAACATGTAAACCAAAGCCACGAAGTACACTGTGGCCCGTGCCACCTTGTCCCCAAAAGAGGGGTTTTGGGGCTCCCACACCGGGAGAATCACTCCAGGGGCGCACTTGACTATACCCCCGCAGGTCCCTGATTTGTTGGAATGGTCCGAGTCGTGGTCTTGAACCTTTTCCGCTGTCACGTGATGGATGTTGCAGAGCAAAGCTGCCACTACCGCAAGACACTGGAGCCCCGTGGAGAGGAACGAGGAAACCTCCGAATGCCTCATCATTCTGCCAGGGGTGAAAAATGAACCGTCTGCTGCTGCTTCGGAAACCTGCGGAATGGCGAGAACAAGGGAGGGAAATGAACGAGTGCAGGGAAGGGAAGAAATGTGGTTTAAAGAGATGCATTAAAGTGAAGCAGTGCTGCAACGTTGGAGAGGGCAGAGCTCTACGAGGACTGATCTACGCCGTTAATGCAGCGTGTCCGGTGACTTCACGTGAATAACTAAGAAGGACTTGTGTGATGAATTATTTTTAATATTTTTACGACCAAATGAATACGCCATGTTACATTCACTAGTGCGTGCAGAGTTTGTCCTGGGACAGCGGTGTGCTATCATATGCACAGGGACAGAAGAACAGGCGACTGGGAAATGCCTCTGATATACGCCTGCAGGCGAAAGATGCACCACACACACACACACACACACACACACACACACACACACTTCACTTTCAGGCATTTAAATATAATCCTTTTAACAATAGCTAAACAGGAAGTCACACATCCTTATTTCATAATCCCATTGTTGGAATAGGTTTACTTCAAATTTAAAATATTAAAGCAAAAATTAACTCAAAAATTAACCTTCTAAACACTTTCATTCTCAGCGCATAAGATCTGGGTTTGAATATTAAAAAATAAATAAATACTGAAAGCATATTAAAGGGTTGAAACCGATGTGCATTTGGTGATACAGAAAAAAATCGACATGATCCTCGTGGAAGATAAGCCTGTCCCATTGCTCTTTCATTTATTTATTTATTTATTTTTATTTTTTTTCACAGCAGCATTTACATTCCACAGATCCTCTCTAATGGAAGTAATATTTCATATTTCAGTGTTTAACTGTAAAAAAAACCATATCGTTCAAAAAATACAGTATTTGCATCTTACACACACTGAAAGCTTATGCACGATGATCTCCAGAGTGTAACACACACACACACACACACACACTTACACACCGACACAAAGCGCGTGCACGGATGCACAACTAAACAAAATAAAACAGAGATGTCAGTAAAATCACCAGATGAATGGGTTGGTTAAGCAGCTGGCCGGGGTCGTGGTGCTGCTGTGCATGCGGTACCGGAGCTGCATCTGCAGCGAGCAGCGCGCGCGGTCTCGCGCTCCCTAACTGAAATTCTTCCAATAAATAAATACATAAAATAAAATAAAATTCGTGCTGAATTCAGACACGCGCTAAAGCTTTGCAAAAAAAAACAAACTGCGTGCGCAAAATGGAAAATGTCCCCCCTGTGGTTACAGCGAGCCCGAGAGCGTGCAGCGTGTCGGTGCAGTCGAATCGAATGGAACTGAAAGCTCGCGCTTTCTTTCTTTTCTGTCTTGCACCCGTGAAACGGCGGCACTTCAAACAAAAAAATGAACGAGTGAGTCGGATGGAGATGGTCGGGTCCGGGTGAAGTGGAAGGCGAGGTGGTGCGAGGTGGAGGACGGCTTTCTTTCTTACCTTCGGACACGGAGCGAGACGCAGGGAGACGGAGCGCGCGTGGTCGGTGCCGCACTGCTCGAGCTCGCATTCGGTTTGCGGCTTTTATACGGCGGATGGAGGAGCGATAAGAAACCCGCAGCACAGCTCAGCCTCAGAGTCGCTCCCGTTTTCCCATTCACACAGCCCCTCAGATCAGATCACATCAGATCAGATCAGATCAGATCACATGAGAGATCGGACCCGAGAAAGACAGAAATGTGCTGAGTGGAAGAGCGAGTTCTTCCTCATTCTTTTCCTCTGTGTGAGTGAGTGAGTCTCTCTCTCTCTCTCTCTCTCTCTCTTTCCCCTCCCTCCCTTCTTTCTTTATGTCTCTCTCTCTTTCTCCTCCTCCTTTCTCTTCCTTTCTCTCTGACATGATGCACCGTGGCTCAGTGCCAAACTCAGCTCATCCCTCTTTCCAATCAGAACCCTAAATATGTCCAAAGAAGGAAAAAACATAAAGAAGAGGAAGAAGGACAAGGACTCGGACTCAGTCGCCACGGAGACAGCCTTCAAGAACCTCGGAGAATTAAACATGTGATACTCTGATTTCAAACAGAAACACACACTTCCCACTGCTAGAGGAAAGGGTTCTTTTAAAAACACTGCTGTAAGACAGTAAAGAGAACCTTTAACAGTTCCCCCGAGGGACCAGCTAAGAACCCAACATGTCCGTGTAGGGTCCATATAAATCTGTGTAGGGTCCACATGGGTCTGTGTAGGGTCCATATAAATCTGTGTAGGGTCCATATGTATCTGTGTAGGGTCCACATGGGTCTGTGTAGGGTCCACATAAATCTGTGTAGGGTCCACATGGGTCCGTGTAGGGTCCACATGTATCTGTGTAGGGTCCATATAAATCTGTGTAGGGTCCATATGGGTCTGTGTAGGGTCCACATGGGTCTGTGTAGGGTCCATATGTATCTGTGTAGGGTCCATATGTATCTGTGTAGGGTCCACATGGGTCTGTGTAGGGTCCACATGTATTTGTGTAGGGTCCACATGTATCTGTGTAGGGTCCATATAAATCTGTGTAGGGTCCATATGGGTCTGTGTAGGGTCCACATGGGTCTGTGTAGGGTCCACATGACTCCACGTAGGGTCCACATGGGTCTGTGTAGGGTCCATATAAATCTGTGTAGGGTCCATATGTATCTGTGTAGGGTCCACATGGGTCTGTGTAGGGTCCACATGTATCTGTGTAGGGTCCACATGTATTTGTGTAGGGTCCACATGACTCCACGTAGGGTCCACATGGGTCCACGTAGGGTCCACATGACTTCACGTAGGGTCCACATGACTCCACGAAGGGTCTACATGAGTCCACGTAGATCCACATGACTTCACGTAGGGTCCACATGAGTCCATGTAGGGTCCACATGAGTCCACGAAGGGTCTACATGACTCCACGAAGGGTCTACATGAGTCCACGTAGGGTCCACATGACTTCACGTAGGGTCTACATGAGTCCACGTAGGGTCCACATGACTTCACGTAGGGTCCACATGAGTCCATGAAGGGTCCACATGAGTCCACGTAGGGTCGACATGGGTCTGTGTAGGGTCCACAAGTATCTGTGTAGGGTCCACATGTATCTGTGTAGGGTCCACATGTATCTGTGTAGGGTCCACATGTATCTGTGTAGGGTCCACATGTATCTGTGTAGAGTCCACATGTATCTGTGTAGGGTCCACATGACTCGACGTATTAGCAAAATGACACACAACAGCTGGACACACATACACACACACACACACACACACACACACATGCTAAAAATGTAAAAATGTTACACAAAAAAGATCAGCCATTTTTTTCTTTGTCATCATTTTGTAGCTAATAATTCTGGGATAGCGGAGTAAAGAAATGATGAAACAAACCGATCCACATCAGCTACAGAGAAAATCTAAATGAAATCCTAAATTAAACATAAACACTCATCACTTAGCAGTTTAAAGGTTTTATATTCATGAGAGACGCTGCGAGATGCTGCGATATTAACAATAATAAATTTTACCCTGATTTTTTTTTCTGCAGATTAGAAACTCGCTAATGTCCGATCTGTTCTTCCTGAATTCCAGTCTGCTCCGATCTCGTCCTGAACAGACGGCGAGAATGAAGTCCACTGTCCGATTTACAGGAACTGAGTCTATTTTATCAAAAGTCATTTTCTCTAGAAGTCTATGAGTTCCATGTGATCCCACACACACACACACACGCACACACACACACACGCACACACACACACACACACACACACACACACACACACACACACTGCGATTACGGTGCTACTGAATCACTGGATCACACACACCCTCAACACCACAATTAAACTGATTAAACATTACCTAACACACACATACACACACACACACACACACACACACACACACACACACACTGATACACTGGTAGAATGAAAGCATGAACATGGTTATGCAATCCAGGAACAAGCTAGCATGCTAACTATCTATTCTGAGTGACTTGGACATAATAATAAAACAATCACAAATATATATGTTTAAAATATTTAGCATTTTATTACTAAATAATTTTAAGACTGCATCAGACTTCAGTGTGACGTCATCGTGATTCCTCATCTCACGGCCATTTAACGAAGTTCACAAAGATGTCGTTGTTACGTTTGTCGCCATCTACTGTGCTGGAGTGGAACTGCATGTGGAAGCGGACAATTGTGTAGGAACGTCGTTATAATATTTAATATTGTTCTCGTATACGTAGCTATTTAATTATGTTTGTAGTGTGAAAACTCATCGTTTATACAAGAATAACGAAACTCCAAAAATAACTAGCCTGTTATATAATTAGCGGAGTATTTTATCATGTTCATGATTTCATTGTTAAATAAATTTAAAGTCTTCTCATTAGCATTTGTAAGAAGAGTACTGCATTAGCATTACTGTTTATAGAAAATATCTAAATATTATTTTACAAACAATGGGAATGTGTTAAAAGAGCGACCAGGTAGTGTTTGTCAGTCGAGCGTAGCTAGGCAGGTTTTAGAGCCATTTTAAATCTCAATGAATGAA
>NC_069719.1:541457-568957 GCF_027358585.1 Pangasianodon hypophthalmus | reverse complement strand
ACGTAAATGAAGCGTTAATGAATATTCATAACCTTTACTGTGTGTCCTGCTGCTGTGAACTCGACACTGAGAGATAAAAAGAAGAGCAAGAGGGTCAGGGTGAGAATAAATGAGAAAAGAAAGATAAATAAATAAGAGAGAGAGAGAGAGAGAGAGAGAGCGAGACCTGGCGAGAGGACTGAAATAAATGAGGAAAGAAAGAAGAGCTGACATAAGGTGAAGCGGCGAGGACATGCACAAAATGGAAAAGAGAGAGAGAGCAATGAAATGAGAAGAAATAAGAGTGCAAGAGAAAGAGGGACAAAAAAAAGGAGAAAGGGCAAGGACAGAGAGAGAGAGAGAGAGATAGAAGAGAAACAGAGAGAGAGAGGAAAGCAGACAAAAGCCAATGAAAAATGGATGAAAAATAAATTTAAAAAAAACAAAGTGAGAGGTACAATAAAAAAATGATGAAAGAATGAAAAAAAGAAATGCAGGACAGAATAAGAGAGAGAGAGAGAGAGAGATTACAGTGAGGGAAAAAACATTCAGATATAAATTTGTTTTAAATTTAATCTACTTCCTGTGTATACACTCACTTCACATCTACACACACATATAAATCTAAACTTAATGAACACAAGCAGAAACAAACTAAATTCACAGAGAAATAAAATATTCAGATAATATATTAAATATATAAAGTTACATAAAAATACACCAGGTTCTAGATATAAATGCTGCTGCTGCTGCTGCAAAAAAGTTGTTGCTGTTGAGAAGATCTCACACAACAGGCAGCAACCATGATGAAGGTGAAGAAGCTTCCTAAAGTTCTCAGAAGCAACATTATGAAACAACACTGGAGTGGAAAAAGCTAGCAAGCCTCAGCAAAGAGCTTAAACACAGAACCCTGTCAGAAGAACTGGCTCCATGGCATGCAGGTGGAGAGTTCGTGGAGCTACACCTCATCATCCCCGGACAGGTGAAGCTCGAAGATTTCCCTCTCAGACTGATGATGAAGAAAAGAGAGACGCCAGCAGTCATTAGAAAAGAGCTGCAGGACGAGCTGAAAGCAGCAGGAACAATAAGCAGAGAAGTGCACCACATTCTTCTCCATTCCTCTGTTCCTCCGTTCCTCTGTTAGCATCATGCTAAACTCCTTCTGCTAAACTCCTCATGCTAAACTCCTTCTGCTGAACTCCTTCTGCTGAACTCCTTCTGCTAAACTCCTCATGCTAAACTCCTTCTGCTGAACTCCTTCTGCTGAACTCCTCATGCTGAACTCCTCATGCTGAACTCCTTCTGCTGAACTCCTCATGCTGAACTCCTCATGTTAAACTCCTTCTGCTAAACTCCTTCTGCTGAACTCCTCATGCTGAACTCCTCATGTTAAACTCCTTCTGTTAAACTCCTTCTGCTGAACTCCTTCTGCTGAACTCCTCATGCTGATCTCCTTCTGCTGAACTCCTCATGCTGAACTCCTTCTGCTGAACTCCTTCTGCTGAACTTCTTCTGCTGAACTTCTTCTGCTGATCTCCTTCTGCTGAACTCCTCATGCTGAACTCCTCCTGCTGAACTCCTCATGTTAAACTCCTTCTGCTGAACTTGAAAAACAAGCACAGAGATGTGCGTCTGAAAGCGTTTACACAAATCAGAACTCTTATGGAACAGTTTATTCTGAAACGAAAAAGAACTCTGACATTATGTTTGGAGAAAGAAGGATTGTGTGTATGATCCCAAGAACACCAAGCCTACAGTGAAGCACGGTGATGGGAGCATCATGATACGGAGCTGCTTCTCTGCAAACTTTACACATCTTCGAAGGAAATGAAAAGATCCCGGGACGTATTAGACGTGTCCGATCTCCTGACCTGAAGCCCAGGGAAAGTTTACAGAGGATTTTGAAACTGTGAGTCCATCAGAGATCCTCGTACCCTCGGGGAACTGAAGCTGATTTGCTGAGAGGAACGGAACGGACCAAACCTGCAGCACGACGCTGCAAAAAGCCAATCGCTTCTTACTGTAAACGTCTCCGAGCTGTAAGTGACAACAACAACTTCAACAAAGAGCTAACGATTCATACGTAGCAGCTGAATCCTTCTTTCCCCGAGCTATTTCTGTGTGTTGTTTAAACACGTGTTTGTTTATGAATACGTACGTTTTGTGTATATTCATTATTAAAAGACGTGATGTGTGTAAATGTGAAGTGGAAGTTTATTAAATAACAAATACAGAAGAGTCTGAATTCTTACTTCCCCTCACTGTACATGAGCAATAAACAAGAGAAAGAAAGAAATAAATAGAGATAGAGAGGATGAGAATAAAATATAAAAATATAAAATATAAAATATAAAAAAGGGAACACGAGAGATGAAGAGAATTGTACAGTGATTTTCTTTTTTAAAGCTTATCATGATGGTGGGATCGCTCTCTCTTTTTTATTTTAAACCTGCTTTTTTTCTTTTTTTTTAATTTTAATTAATTTATGTGTGTGTATGAGTGTGTGTGTGTGTGTGTGTGTGTGTGTTCTACAATCTTGCATTAACCCCTGAATCTTGTTATTCCTTTTTCGTATAATAACTCATAAATCCACCATCATCCAATTACAATATGACAGATATTACAGTGAGCAGGCCACCGAGTGTGTATGTCCGTGTGTGTGTGTGTGTGTGTGTGTGTCCGTGTGTGTGTCTGTGTGTGTGTTTTACACAATCATCCCTGCTGAGACAAAACCCTGAGAAGTGCCAAGAAAACACACCAAACTGATCCAGCGTGAGTGTGTACAGCTGTGTGCGATCCTCCCTCCGATCACTGTCCTCTCAATCACCGGGTCATTGCGTGTGTGTGTGTGTGAGTGTGTGTGTGTGTGTGTGTGAAACATCTGTCCTCCAGTCCCTGCTGAGTCGATGTAAACGTCTGCCAGTAAACTGCATTAAGCTGTAACTCGCTGTAATAACGAATTACTGCGACTGGAACCGAGTCAAGGACACAAAAAACTACAAACCTGAGAGCTAAAAAACTACAAATCCCATCATGCAGCTGAAGTTAAAACACACCAATAACTACAGAAAGTGAAAAACATAAAAGTAGACATGCAATGTGTGCCATATCTCAACAACAAACTTAGTAAATGTAAAGTTATTAGAAACGCTGCTCAGCTTTGAACATCTCCATACTTCCTCCGTCCTTATAAGAGTAATATAAGATTATAAACTTATTCTCAAATGTACTTTTATTTAAAGTTTGAAACTGTCTTGAAATTAAAATAAGAAAGTGTTTACTATAAACACTGCAACCTCAAAAGGTCTTAAATTAAGGCTAATTAATTTACTAATTCTTCTTATGAGATCATTCTATAACGAATATATCAGAATTAAGTCTATTATTTTTGACACTTTTACTAATTACAAGCTGGAAATGATGGAGTTCTTATAGAAAGTGTTTATTTTGAGACAATTTCACATTTAAAATTAGTAACAAATCTTGCAAAACAAGCCAAATATCTTTTATTAATAAGCTCATAAGAACAGAGAAACACATTAGTGCAATGCTAAGCGATTATTAAACTCATTCTCAACAATTTTTTTGCAAAGTTAAAGTTTGAATTTGTTTCAAAATAAACATTTCAAATAAGTGAAATAATTTTCCATCACAATACAATAACTTCAAACTTTATTAAAAATGTCAAAAACTAGCTTTAACTACCAGCTTTAACTTCTAATATTTGATCAAATTTCTCAAGGAGAAAGCAAGCAGTGTTTTAAAACAAAAAGCAATCAGTCAAAAATATCTTAAATTAATTAAATTAATCTACTGTTTCTAATTACGAGGTGTTTTGATAATAAATACAAGTTTATTAAGACATTTTTCGACATTTTTACTGATTACAAACTTGAAATAATTATTATATTATATTATATTATATTATATTATATTATATTATATTATCTCTAGCAGATAGTTTATATATTTCAAAAGTTTATATATAATTTATTTTTTAGCAATTTTTTATTTTCTGTTTTTAATGACATCAGCACAACACACAGATACACACAACAAACAAAGGAGAGCAGCTGAGGCTTTAACATTTACAGATCTTTGAGGGGAGTGATTTCTGTCTGATCCGCTCTGTTCTGTCTATAAACGTGATTTATTGAGTTTAGCAGTCAATAATTCCAAATTAGAAATCTTTAAAAATGGACGTCTCCAGTGATTGTACACAGACAGAGAAGGAGTGTACTGTAACTGGAGAATAATAATTTCACGAGCTGTAGATCCTGTAAGAATTAACCTGCGCTGATTAAACATGAAACGTCAATAAGAAGACACGGACTCGGGCTCGGATCAGAGTCCAATCACTTCTGACAACGACGTGTTTATAAAGGTGCAAAACCAACCGGACAGTTCCACCACATATCCTCTCTCTCTCTCTCTGTCTCTCTGTCTCTCTCTCTCTCTCTCTCTCTCTCTCTCTCTCTGTCCAGCTACACATGCTACTCCTGAGATGCCAGTGATTCTGACCCCTTCTGCTCCCCGGACCTGCCTGATCCATCCTGATGCTCTACTCCTGGCTGAAGTTCTCATCGGTTGAGATCGCTCGCTGCTGCTGAGGCTCCACATGGACGACCTGAAGATCAGTGGGGTTTCTGGGGACGGTGCTGCTTGAGGATCACATATGAGGAGTTGTACTGTAGTGGCTTTGGGGCTGCGGCTACTGCGAGCAGCGTCATACTCAGGACTCCATCAGTGGACTGTTGATAGATTTAACCAACCGGACTTCCTGTGAAAACCGTGATGAATTTCCTGGTTGCACAATTGCACTATTTGTCCATGTAGTACACAGTAATAGAAGGGAATGATTTATAATCGCACTATCCGGTGTCCCAGATGAGGATGAGTTCCTTTTTGAGTCTGGTTCCTCTCAAGGTTTCTTCCTCATATCATCTCAGGGAGTTTTTCCTCACCACCATCACCTCTGGCTCGATCATTAGGGATAAATTCACACATTTACAGTTTATTTTGGCTTCATTTAATTTGAATCTCTTTATTTCTGTAAAGCTGCTTTGTGACAATGTCCACTGTTGAAAGTGCTATACAAATGAAATAAAACTGAATTGAATTGAATAAGTGAAAATGTCCCAGGAGAGTTAGAAGAACGAGTGTTTCAGGCTGTAAGAAGAATTGAAGAGGCGTCGAAGATCAGCAGTAAAGTACATGAAGCACCTCGGATGCGCCGGAGTCGGAGTGAATCCTGATCATCATTTACTCGAGTGTTTTATGCTAGTTCACCCTAATCTTCCTGCTTACTGTGTAAATGAGGTTTTGTCTTAATGTAAATTAAGAACAACACCCAAGGTGATACCCTTCCACTGCCAACCCATTACTATTGTTCCAGATGTGCTCTCCCCAGAAGGTGGGGTGATGGGATTATCTCTGTCTTCAGATGACGCTATTCACACATTGCTGATATCGAAATACACTGTCTCTATGTTAATTAAGCCGTTTTGGGAAGGAGCTTTGTTCTCTCACCTACTGCGGAGTGGAAGCTGAGTCGGGGCAGGCCACATTTCTTACTGTACGTTGATGTTAAACGGATTTAAAAAGGTGTGTGTAGTACGGCGTAGAGTGATGATCAGTTAGCTTAGAATGAATCAACTGGTGTTGTTTTGAGGTTTGTGAGAAATGAATCCACACTTTCTTCCACTCAGGATGAAAACCATAAACCTGCAGGGCCTGCAGTTTTTTAAAATTTATTATAGATAATTCAGGAGTGTTTTTCTGAATTACGGCAGAAGAAAGATGGAGAGGATGGTCAGTAAAGTCTACACCATCAGTCCTGAGAGCAAGTCTCAGCTGGAAATAAAGGAATGAGATGATACAGGAGCATTAATCTTAGTGAGGATTTCCTGGAAAACCAGGAAAAGCCAGAGTTCCTAAAGATATCGTGAAGAGTATTTATCCCATCGTTAGGCAGAGAAGAACGGGAGAAGGGTTCCTGCCCTTTATTGGTTTATATATTTTCTATATGACGTTTTATCAGAATGACACTTTTTAAATGAGATTAAAAGTACTCGCTGCCACAGAGTTCTACTGAATTTATTACAGAAATGATGCTAAATTACATGTTCGAGTCAGATTATTTAACAAATATTTAAATAAAATGTGTGTAAATATTCATGCTGATTAGTTTCCACTGCACTGTCTGTGTTCCTGCTCGTGTAGCTGAATTTCTGAAGCTGAATTTCTGAATTTTTAAAATAATAAATAATTATTACTGTAATTATTGTTGAATAATATTAAAGTATTACTTTGATTCTTTTAAAATGATAAAAATAAATGTTTAAATCTCCATATTCATGTCTTTTTACATTTTTATCTTCAGAATCATGTCACTTTTTAACGAGTATTTTACAGCCAGTCAGCACGTATCATCCTCTCGAGACCCGGACGATGATCATGAAGTGCAAGTTATTTAAATTTACTTGATAAATATGGAAAATTCATGGAAATTTATCAGAAATTCTGTAATTTAATTTTAGTAACTATAAAATGTTACCTGATAACTGTCATAATTAATAACCTAACACCTTTCATACACACACTCTTAGAAAAAAGGGTTCTTTATAGATAGATAGATAGATAGATAGATAGATAGATAGAATCACTTTATTCTTCTCAGAGGGAAATTCCCCTGTTACATATAAAACAACAGAACTAATCAGCGTAATTAAATGAAAATTAGGAGGGAAAAAGACGAGGTAAGGACACTTTTGTAACTGATGCACTTGATTGAGAAAATCTCTGAAAGTGTGATGAGCATTAAATATGTGTGAAAATGTTTAATCTAAGATCTTTAGCTGCTTATTGTGTTCATTCAGCAGTAGAAGGAAGTCAGATGGTCATTTCAGCTTCCTGATGTGGTAATGATCGTTACTGTAACTCAGCGTGGTTCAGAGTGAGTTTAGTTTCCTGTTGCTCCGAGCGAAGACTCCAGGACTTCCCATGTTGCATAAAACCCGAGAACAGCGTTGTGTTGCTTCTCTCTGAATGTCTGTGTTTCATTTCTTTTCCTATCAGATGGTGATAATATCAGATGATGACGGTACAGGACTAAATAAATAAATAAATAAATAAATAGACAATTACTTTATCTAGATTTTATGATGTTGTAGTTATTTATAACAATAAGCTCATTGGACAATAGATGAACTTTACCACATCCACTGTTCATATCCATATTCACTTCCCCTTTCCTTCTATTCATCTTTCCCTTTTCTTTCCTTTTCTCATATTCACTCTAGACTGTATTTCCCTGTTCATTTTATCGCTGTTTACACTGTTTACACTGTTTACACAGTAATTCCACTTTAATTTCGCTCGAATCTGCTGATTATCTCTACAGCGTTTTCACCTCACTGCGCCATCACATCACACTCTCACACTCTGTTCACTTTTAGATATTTATTCTTATTTCAGTTTCATTTCTAATGTTAAATTACTCTTAGTATATTTTCTAACTCTCTGTGCTGCTGTACCAGGTGAATTTCCCTCTGAGATGAATAAAGTGATCTATCTATCTATCTATCTATCTATCTATAAAGAACCCTTAAAGAACCCTTTTTTGTAAGAGTGTGTGTATGAACTGGGAATGTGTGCGATACAAACTCCAAATTATTGTTCACTATTTTCTTCTTAACATTAAAAGTCTGTTAAAAGTTAAAAGTTTTTCTTGGTTCTTTAAGGGCTTCTTTAAGGTTCTCTGGATAACGAAGTGTGCTCAGCTTCCTAAAAAGGTTCTACTTTTCTAGATTTTTCTTAGAATCTGTCAGGTGAATACATTTTAGCTTCTCGGTACTTGTTACACTCTTTACTCAAAAAAAAAAAACATTCTTCAAGTGTTCTTTGGATAGTTGCAGGTTCTTTAAACGGGTTCTGCTTGGAACCGCTCTGATAGAGAAACACTCTGTTGTTTGGAGCTATGGAGAATCTTTAAGGGTATCTGCAGTGGGACAAAGCAAAACGAACAAACACACACATAAAAAACATATAAATTTAGATTGTTTTTCACGTAAAGACAAAGTTGTGTACTCTATAATACACCCTGTGCAAAGCTTATGAATGTGTTATGAAGCTTTAATGTAGCGTAGGTATAAAGCTCCTATAAAGCAGCACTAATTGTTTTTGTAATTAAAGTTGGTAGCAGTTTATTTGAAGGCTGCTACACTGGGCCTTCATAACACTTTAATAAGCACTACATATTTATGAAGGTGGATTAATGTCAGACGTGTGTGAAAACACGTGAGATAAGATGGCGTAAGAGATTCTGAGAATGTCATGGTCGCAGGTGCAGGTGAGGTAAATGTTAAGCAGGAGCAGAAACAGGCGGAGGTTCAGACGATCAGCAAACAACATAAACCTCAAATCTCAAATCTAACCTTGTGAAATGATGAACTAATAAAACTCATACAGCAGAAGAGCATGAACAGTAAACACAGGCTGCGTCTCAATCCACTCGCTAGTTCAGTACTCAGGGCGCTGATCAGGGAGGCGGCCATTTTAAGTTCTGTCTCAATCGCAAAATCCTTCCAGTGGACTGAAACGTTCGCTCCCTAAAAAGTCCTGTGTGTGTTAGTGAGTGTGTGTGTGTGTGTGATGTGTGAGATTTGTGTGTGTGTGTGTGTGTGTGTGTGAGTGTGTAAGAGTGAGTGAGTGTGAGTGTGTGAGTGTGTGTGTGATGTGTGTGTGAGATGTGTGAGTATGTGTGTGTGAGTGTGTAAGAGTGAGTGTGTGTGTGTGTGTGTGTGTGAGTGTGTAAGAGTGAGTGAGTGTGTGTGTGAGTGTGTAAGAGTGAGTGAGTGTGTGAGTGAGTGTGTGTGAGATGTGTGAGTATGTGTGTGTGAGTGTGTAAGAGTGTGTGTGTGTGTGTGTGTGTGTGTGAGTGTGTAAGAGTGAGTGAGTGTGAGTGAGTGAGTGTGTAAGTGTGTAAGAGTGAGTGAGTGTGAGTGTGTGAGTGAGTGTGTAAGTGTGTAAGAGTGAGTGAGTGTGAGTGTGTGAGTGAGTGTGTAAGTGTGTAAGAGTGAGTGAGTGTGAGTGTGTGAGTGTGTGAGTGTGTAAGTGTGAGTGAGTGTGTGAGTGTGTAAGAGTGAGTGAGTGTGAGTGTGTGAGTGTGTAAGAGTGAGTGAGTGTGTGAGTGTGTAAGAGTGAGTGTGAGTGTGTGAGTGTGTAAGAGTGAGTGAGTGTGAGTGTGTGAGTGTGTAAGAGTGAGTGAGTGTATGAGTGTGTAAGAGTGAGTGTGAGTGTGTGAGTGTGTAAGAGTGAGTGAGTGTGAGTGTGTGAGTGTGTGAGTGTGTAAGAGTGAGTGAGTGTGAGTGTGTAAGAGTGAGTGTGAGTGTGTGAGTGTGTAAGAGTGAGTGAGTGTGTGAGTGTGTAAGAGTGAGTGTGAGTGTGTGAGTGTGTAAGAGTGAGTGAGTGTGAGTGTGTGAGTGTGTGAGTGTGTAAGAGTGAGTGAGTGAGTGAGTGTGTGTGTGAGTGTGTGTGTGATGTGAGTGTGAGATGTGTGAGTATGTGTGTGTGAGTGTGTAAGAGTGAGTGAGTGTGAGTGTGTGAGTGTGTAAGAGTGAGTGAGTGTGAGAGTGAGTGTGTGTGTGATGTGTGTGTGAGTGTGTAAGAGTGAGTGAGTGTGTGTGTCTTTGAGGAAACCCTTCATAAACACACTGCATTATAAACTCTTCACACAGGGCTTATGGGTGTGTTATAAAGGCCTGGTGTCTCTACGCATCTTTAAAAACATGGCAGTTTTGTTTAGAATGTTTTTATAATAAAATGTTGTTATTATTCACGGATTAAACTCCTTAACGTGTGTTTGATGTTTAAAACGTGATGACGTTCTGGATCCTGTTTCTCACTACGATTTTTTTAACTGAAACTAAAACTGAAGCTTTACGGAGCGTCACGGAGCCGAGAGCCTGTTAGATGGAAATAAACGTAAAAGTGGAATAAGTGTGATAAAGATCTGCAGACACACACACATGCACACACACACACACGCACACACACACACACACACACACACACACACAGACATGCGCACACACACACGCACACACACACACACACACTGCTGAGTAACTGGAAACTTTCACATGTTCACAGCTTTGACATCATTCATCCTCAACACTACATCATCCACCTCCGTCCACCTCCGTCCACCTCCATCCATCTCCATCCATCTCCATCCATCTCCATCCACCTCCGTCCACCTCCGTCCATCTCTGTCCATCTCCATCATTATAAATTATGATTCTATTTCATTTCAATTTTAGTGAAGTTGTGGACAAATTAGACTGTACACCGATCAGCCATAACATTATGACCACTGACAGGTGAAGTGAGTAATGCTGATTATCTCATTACTATGGCACCTGTAAAGGGGAGGGATTTATTAGGCAGCAAGTGAACAGTTGGTTCTTGAAGTTGATGTGTTGGAAGCAGGAAAAATGGGCAAGTGTAAGGATCTGAGCGACTTTGAAAAGAGCCAAATTGTGATGTCTAGACGACTGGGTCAGAGCTTCTCCAGAACAGCAGGTCTTGTGGGGTGTTCCCGGTGTGCAGTGGTTAGTACCTACCAAAAGTGGTCCAAGGAAGGACAACCGGTGAACCAGCGACAGGGTCATGGACTCCCAAGGCTCACTAATGCACGTGGGGAGTGAAGGTCCGTCTGGTCCGATCCCACAGAAGAGCTACTGTAGAACAAACTGCTGAAAAGTTAAAGCTGCTCTGATAGAAAGGAGTCAGAACACACAGTGCAGTGCAGCTTGCTGCGTATGGAGCTGCGTAGCTGCAGAGCGGTCAGAGAGCCCATGCTGACCCTGTCCACCACCCAAAGCTCCTACAATGGACACCTGAGCATCAGAACTGGACCATGGAGCAATGGAAGAAGGTGGCCTGGTCTGATGAATCACATTTTCTTTTACATCATGTGGACAGCCGGGTGTGTGTGTGTGAGTGTGTGTGTGTGTGTCGCTTACCTGGGGAAGAGATGGCACCAGGATGCTCTATGGGAAGAAGGCGAGCTGGTGGAGGCAGTGTGATGGTCTGGGCAATGTTCTGCTGGGAAACATCGGGTCCTGGCCTTCATGTGGATGTTACTGTGACACGTACCACCTACCTAAAGATTGCTGCAGACCGAGTTACACCCCTTCATGGTAACGGTGTTCCCTAATGGCAGTGGTCTCTTTCAGCAGGATGATGCTCCCTGCCTCACTGCAGAAACTGTTCAGGAATGGTTTGAGGAACATGACAAAGAGTTGAAGGTGTTGACTTGGCCTCCAAATTCCCCAGATCTCAATCCACTTGAACATCTGTGGAACGTGCTGGCCATCAAGTCCGATCCATGGAGGCTCCATCTCACAACTTACAGGACTTTAAGGATCTGCTGTTAACATCTTTGTGCCAGAAACCACACACACCTTCAGAGTTCATTCCTCGACGGGTCAGAGCTGTTTTATCACCAAAAGGGGAACTACAGTATATTAGGCAGGTGGCTTTAATGTTACGGCTGATCGGTGTAATTTGCAACCTCCACATCACAAGCCACAACAACAACAACAACAACAACAACAACGTAATAATAATAATAACAATAATAATAATAATAAGAAGAAGAAGAAGAAGAAATAAAAGTGTTACAGTAAAGAATAAAGACTAAGAGTATGATTAATTATATTACAGAAGCGTCAGCAGGCATGAGAGGATGTGTGTGTGTGTGTGTGTGTGTGTGTGTGTGAGTGTGTGTGTGTGTGTGTGATAGACTCAAGGCCAGCTGTGCTGTCTTGTGCAGATGGAAGCGGAGATTAGAATAAAGAAGAAAAGAGGAGGAGAGACGGACGAGTGTGAGGAGAGCATGAATATGACACTCAGTTCCGCTGCTCTCTCTGTGTGTGTGTGTGTGTGTGTGTGTGTGTGTGTGTTCCCTCAATAACATTTACTCAAAAATAGAAACAGAAATGTGTGTTTAATGTGACTGAATATATTTTTATTAGAAGAAATATTTCTAAAAACTTTTAAAAATTTAAATGAAAACCTTCAAAGAATGAATGAAGAACAGATACAGAACTTTACAACAGAGAAGATCACTTCATACAACAGTGCTGTCTCAGGAAAAGAACAACAGACAGACAGATAGATAGATAAACATACAGACAGACAGATAGACAGACAGACAGACAGATAGACAGATAGATAGACAGCTCCAGAATTATTAGCACCCTGACAATTAGTTTTTATTTATTTTAACGTAAATCTTTTCCCAAATAATTCTATTATTTAACATAAAAATTTCTCATTAGAGTTGATTAGACTTAAGGGTTTTATTATTATTATTATTATTATTATTATTATTATTATCTGTTTTAGCAGAAAATATGAATCAATGTTCATTCTCGTGAAGGGTGCCAATAATTTTGGAGTTAGCTGTAGATACATAAATAGAGGAGATGGTTAGGTAAAGTTCGTGAGAAAGAAAGAAAGAAAGACGATGTTCCCCTTATCCAACAAATTGCTCAATCAAATGCTACGAACACACACACACACACACACGCAAACGCACACATGCAAACGCACACACACAAACACTCTCTCTCTCACACACACACACACACACACACACACTCACATACAGTCTGTTCAATCAGTGATTATGTTCTGATTCTCTGAAGGTTGCACACTGTGCGATTATACACTGTGTGTTATATAAGTGTGATAACTGCAGAGTTATTCATTCCAGCACACACACACACACACACACACACACACAGACGCACACACACACACACACACACAGTAAGAGCTACAGCGCCGTGGATAAGAGCGGGTAATTACAGCGGTCATTTCTGTCCTGCGTGTGCAGGTAGAGAGTCAGCGGCTGTCGATCAAACAGCGTAAGAGAGAAAGAGCGTTCACGTCCACGCTACTCCATCCAGAGAAAGAAAGAAAAGAATGAAAAGAAAGAAAGAATGATAAACCCAAGCAGGTCACATCAGGTAAAGTAAGAAGTGAGCAGAAGAGAAATTAAATAAAAAAGAAGTTTTTTTCTCCACTGATTTTCTCAGAAGGTTGAGAAAATAAATCTTTTCTGCATCTCAGGTGAGTTTAGACGAGTGACATCTGATCTTTTTACTCTTTTTAACATCTGATCTTTTTACTCTTTTTAACTCTAATTCTTTTTTGTGTGTTTAAAATAAGTCTTGAAAGAAAGAAAGAAAGAAGGAAAGAAAATCAGATGAATCTAATCAAGAAGTTAACGTAGCTAGAAAATTCTAAAAGCAAGAAATAAGACGGAAAGAAAGAATGTAATACATAAAAGTAGAAAAGAAAGATAGAATTCAAAAAGAAAGTAAGATAAAAAATGCAAAAAAATGAAAGGTGCAGGCATAGGGGAAGAAAGAAAGAAAGAAAGAAAGAAAGACCTTATTGCTAGCTAGCAAAATCCGACAGGAAATTCTCCAGCGTGCTAAATTTACCCCGGAAAGTTAATAGCAGTGAGCTAAAGTTAGCACAGGAGCAGGGGTTAAAGGGGTTAAAGGGGCTGAAGGGGTTAAAGGGGTTAAAGGGGTTGAAGTGGGAATTTGGGAATCGGAATTACGTTATTTGTGAGGAAAAAAACATGGATGACTTCCTGAAAGCTCCTTCTGTCCAGGAACTTTATTCAGGGATATTTATTTAGGAACCTTAGTCCATGAATCTTATCCAGGAACTTTACTGAAGAACTTTTTCTCACGTACTTTATTCACAAATTTTCTCTAAGAACCTTCTCCCAGGAACTTTATCCAGGAATTTTATTCAATAACTTCTGTACAATAAATTTATTTCAGAACATTAGTCTGAGAACTTTGTCCAGGAACTTTACTCAGGAACTTTGTCCAGGAACTTTACTCAGGAACATTAGCACAGGAACTCTTTCCAAGAACATTTACTTCAGTAATTTACTTCATCCAAGTAAATTTATATTTCTGTATCCAGACCCAGTATTTATTTATTTATTTTTTTAAGGAGCTGTAGTCCAGGAATCGTATCTAGAATCTTATTTGGGAATTTTATGGGAGTTCCCAAGCGTGAGTTCCCATAATTCTGTTCAGCAGACACTGGATTGAACTTTACGGTGGACAGAATTGCTCTAAAACATGGAGAATTAAAATGAAATGAAATAATTCACTCTGTAAGTTTTGTGTTTATAATTATTATAATGAAATATTTAATGTTTGTCAGTTTAATTAGCTTCCTGGAGCCCGGACGCTGTTGTGCGTTTATTTCTCCACACGGTACATTTCCTTCCACACCGTAACCCTCTAAATCATTCTGTGTGCTAATGGACTTCCTGAGGCTGAAGGATGTGCAGTGCATGCTGGGACATCGCGCGCTGCATTACGCTTTCATTCTTCACCTTAAATTAAAATGTCGTTGGCTGTGAGGAACACGGCGCTGGCATTTCACCGTCTCACGTCCATCACTGACGCCGCGCACGTCCACGCTCACGCCTGCGAGGAAAGACTGCAGCAGAACGTCTAGAGTAAAATATAACAATAAAAAATAAAATAAAATGTGGAATTACTCTAACCTGTAAAATAAATAAATAAATAAATAAATAAATAAAATAAAATAAAAGTGTAATTACTCTAATTACAGATGGTATTTACAGCTGGCTGTTTATGAAGTGAAACTTTTTTTATTTTTGAAAACTTTCATTTTTTTCAGAGAGAATTGCTGAAAAGAGCAGCGGAGCTGTGCAGCTTTGATGCTTTTCTCTGACGGAGTAATGCAGCTAGACAGAAAGAAAGAAAGAAAGAAAGAAAGAAAGACAGAAAAAAGAACACGAGACAAAAAGTAGATTAGAAAGAAAGAAAGAAAGAAAGAAAGAAAGGAAGCCGAGGAACTTCATCCAGAAATTTTGTCCAAAAACTTTATCTAATAACTTTAATCCAGGAACCAACATCTATATGATTCACACCAATATGATTCACACCAATATGATTCACACCAATATGATTCACATCTATATGATTCACATCAATATGATTCACATCTATATGATTCATTTGACTCCTGAGATTTGTGAGTCGACTCATAACGTTTACCTAAAAGATTCATCTCAAAGAGTCGACTCCATTGCAAAGTTCACAACTGGTTATTGGTTAACATGGACAATGGTAAACTGAAGCACACACACACACACACACACGCACGCACACACACACACACACGCACACACGCACACACACGCACACACACGCACACACACACGCACAGAAGTTAAAGAATGTTTATGTGCTATATATGATATAAACACTGACTCTGAGGTTAAAGTGCAGAATGTTGGCTTTAATTACACACTCACACAGGCAGCTATGTAATAATTGGGATGATAATTATCGCTATAACAACCACATCAAACACCCCACAATTTGCACACCATCATCATTACACCTCTCGTGAGCGCTGCAGTAATAATAACAGAAATTCTGCGGTTAAAGGAACCGAGCCGTACCGGAGTTACGGGTTCCGCTTGGGTTCTTCTTCCTGCTCGTCTGATCTGTTCTCTCGTTTGTTATTTCAGCTCGGATTCTCTGTAACGGCTGCTGACAGAGTCAAGGTCAGCGATCTCACACAAATTACACCCATCTGTGGAGGCTTACACACACACACACACACACACACACACACACACACACACACACACACACTGGGCCGTATCCCAAAGGCTAGTGTTTGATAAAAGTTCTGGTAGAACTGATTAAATGTGTTATGAACCTTCAATTAACATGAGCTCTGCTTCTAATCTGAAGAGTTTCACAGAATGGACTTCATTAATAATAATAATAATAATAATAATAATAATAATAATAATAATAATAAAACTATGATACACCAGGGATTTAGGAATAAATTGTTTAGCTGAGTTAAGTGGTTCTCACTGGGGTGTGTGTGTGTGTGTGTGTGTGTTTGTGTCAGAGTTGGAACGGTGTGTTAACTCCCGACCTTCCCAGGATTAAAGGTCGCCAGCACACACACACACACACACACACACACACTCACACACACACACACACACACACACACACATGCACACAGTGAGAAGCATTTAACTCAGCAGGGGAAGATCTCGAGACAGCTGCAGTGATACTGATACACGCTGATCTCTCGTTCTCACACATGCGCAAGTGCTGAGCGCACACACACACACACACACACACACACGCGCGCACACACACACACACACATATATATATATATATATACATACATGAATACATTTCCATAAAACACATGGCCAAATGTTCCATCTCGGGTTTCTATATCGCCGCTAATGAAGATGCAGAAGCACGTAAACACGTCGTGTTCTTTTGAGATGATCTGAAGTTCTTTAAGAGATAATCAGAAAATCTTAAAGAACTTTTAAAGAAATGATCGTTAATCTCAAACCAACCACTTTTCAGGATTAAACAATAAAAACAAAAAGAAGAGTAAATAACTGTTTTTATTTCGTTAACTTTCTCAGGCGAGATTTAATCAGCCTGCGCTGGAACTTTCCGGAACACGAGTCTGTTTTTCTGGATTTTTCTGAGGAAAGGATCAGCAGAGACTACAGGAGAACCTGCACTGAGCTTCAGGAGACTTTATTTTTAGCGCTCAGTTTATTTTTTTATTTACGTTACACACTGACACTGTCCTTTCCCCGAGTCCTATATATATTTTTCGAGCTCCAGTTTCACATTTTTGTTGCAGCCACGTTGCTGATCACCTCTTCTGCTATCAGTTTACATTTACATTTATGGCATTTGGCAGATGCTCTTATCCAGAGTGACTTACAGAAGTGCTGTGAAGTCTATAAAAAATATATTCTGATACTGACTCACTAGGTCACAAACTAGGAATTCCATCAGTCCAAAACTAGCGCTCAGACGATACTTTTTTTTTTGGTTTAGTAAGTGCTAATTTAAGTATTTTATGAAGAGGTAAGCCTTTAGATGTCGTTTGAAGGCTGTCAGTGACTCAGCTGTTCGGACATCTAGGGGAAGTTCATTCCACCACCTTGGTGCCAGAACAGAGAAGAGTCTTGATGCAGGTCTTCCTCGTACCCTGAGAGATGGAGGGATCAGTCGAGCAGTGCTAGAGGATCGGAGGGAGCGTGGTGCCGCTCGAGGTGTGATAAGAGCTTTGAGATAAGTGGGTGCTGGTCCGTTTTTGGCTTTGTAGGCGAGCATCAGTGTTTTAAATCTGATGCAGCAGCTACAGGAAGCCAGTGGAGGGAGCGCAGCAATGGGGTGGTGTGGGAGAACTTAGGAAGGTTGAGAACCAGTTGAGCTTCTGCTTTCTGGATCAGTTGCAGAGGACGAATGGCGCTCAGAGGCAGAGCTGCCAGGAGGGAGTTGCAGTAGTCCAGTCTCAAAATGACAAGCAACTGAACAAGCACCTGAGTGGCCTGTGTGGAGAGAAGTGGACGAATTCTTCTGATGTTATGAAGGAGAAATCCACATGAGCGTGTTAGATTAGCAGTGTGAGAGGAG
Source organism: Pangasianodon hypophthalmus (assembly GCF_027358585.1). Classification (NCBI taxonomy): domain Eukaryota; kingdom Metazoa; phylum Chordata; class Actinopteri; order Siluriformes; family Pangasiidae; genus Pangasianodon; species Pangasianodon hypophthalmus. The sequence goes on along the minus strand of NC_069719.1, from coordinate 551,417 downwards.
AAGGACAGTTGATTGTCCATGGTTACCCCAAGGTTGCGTGCGGTAACCGAAGGCGAGATCAGAGAATTGTTCAGGGAGATTGTAAGATCCTGAGATGGGGATGAATCACGTGGGATGAACAGCAGTTCAGATTTGCTGGGATTAAGTTTCAGCTGATAAAATGCCATCCATGATGAGATGTCAGCCAGACATGAGATCCGAGCAGAAACATGAGAGTCTGAGGGAAGGAGAGGATGAGTTGAGTGTCATCTGCATAGCAGTGGTATGAAAACCCATGTGAGGATATGACCGCACCAAGAGATCGAGTGTAGAGGGATCAGTTCATCTCTTAGCGTGTAACTCTGTTCATTTCAGTCAGTGCAACTCATCAGACACTTTGTGTAACACTAAATTCACGCTAGCAAGCGACAGGGACACAGATAAGCGCTCGTTTTCAACATTGAACTGATTTTCTCAATTCTGTGTGAATTAAGCGTAACACGATAAATCAACATCTGTCCGGAACGATTCCGCGGGCTGATCATGTGACGTGTGCGGTCCGACGTTTCTTCAGTTCTTTAGTTCTTACCTGCAGTTAGTTTGATGCAAAAAAAACCTCTTATAAGCGTGGTTTCATCTTCTCCTGTCAGATCCGCGCTCTCAGTAAACGTGTACAGAGACGTTAGGAAATAAAATAAAGCTGGGAAGGAAGCAGCAGAGATCGCTGGTGAAATGGACGTAGCTGGTACAGTTAGCTCACTTTGCAAATCTAATCTGAGAGCGAAGCTGAGGAAAGTAACACGTAAATCACACAACTGATTAGTGATTAGTGATTAGTGCGTTGTTTAATTTTAATCTTTAGAAGTGAGCAGATAGCTACTGCTGTTAATCATCGCAACTTAAAAATAACGCTGGACAGGCCACGCCCACAAGAGAGAAGCTACAAGTGACACAGCTTTAAACATTCTACAACATTAGATGTAACTATAAACAGATAAAATGTACAATGTGTCGTTCATTATATTCATAAAAATGAATTAAAAAATGTAGTTACTGTGGTGTAAGAGGAATAAAACACTTGGGGTTGTGCTGTTATAGGAAAATAATCAACATCAGGGTGATAACAGTAACTTCACTTCACTCATCACCATCACTCGGCATTTCTTCTCTCTGTGTGTGAGTGTGCGTGTGTGTGTGTGTGTGTGTGTGTGTGTGTGTGTGTGTGAGTGTGTGTGTGTGGGAGTGTGTGTGTGTGTGTGTGAGAGAGAGCGTGTGTGTGAGTGTGTGTGTGTGTGTGTGTGTGAGAGTGTGTGTGTGTGTGTGAGAGTGAGTATGTGAGTGTGTGTGTGTGTGTGTGAGTGTGTGTGTGTGGTCAGTCAGTCGAGCAGTGACCTCAGTTACAGTTCTTTGTTTTCTCGAGTGGTTCTGTAGGTTACGAGCTCTCTCCTCAGAGAACCCTGACCCCACTGGCTCCTCTCCATGGAAACGGTTACCATGACACTCCATCACACTCCATCACTCCCTCACAGACAGAGAGAGCGAGTGAGCGAGTGAGAGAGAGAGAGAGAGAGGAGGTTTGGATTTTTAGAGAGATTTTCGGTTTCGGTGTTAGCTGTGACAGAACGCTCACTCCGCATCATCAGCTCTCTCCTGAGATGAATTCTGTCCCGTTCGGAGAGCAGCTGCGTCTCTGAGCTCCAGAAAAAGCCGTCTCAGTTCACACTGTATCTTTAAGGAACCCGATAAACCAGTGAATCATAACGAATAAAGAAATGATCGTGTGGAAAAGTTGTAATATAAAATCCTGCGTAATGACACGCAGAACGTCAGACGATGCACGACGTGGCCAGGGAAATGTCTGTGCAGCTCGCAGGAGGATGTAAATGTGAAGCTGAGACACGAGGTTCTGCGTTCTGATGATTTTATTCTGAGCACTGAGGGAGAAGAAGAAAAGATAGCACTCTGTGGCTTCAAGTGAAAACATGTCCTTTTACACAACGCTAACGTGAAGTGTGTCACTCAAATTCGTTCCTTCTGTCCTCAGATGATTAATATTTCTGAATCTCTATCAGTGTAAATTCATTCATTCGTCTTCAGTAGCTTCTTTATCCTGGTGTCTATCTCCAGAACATCCTGCAGAGGAACATTAAATCTGTTATTAAGTTATTATTAGTCAGAGACACGACCAAGAGGACAAGGAGAACGCTGAACACGATGCTACCACCACCATGCTTCACAGTGTTCTCAGAGAGATGATCAGCGTACACACACACACACACACACACACACACACACACACACACACACACGTCTGGACCAGCACTAAAGTCAGGGTTGCACAGTGATGGGGGGTGAATACTTATGCACTCACAACCTTTTTATTTGTAAATAGTTTTTCCAGACTATTTACATTTTTCCTCCATTTATTATTTTTCCTCCAGTTGAGTATTATGGGATGTTTTGTGTAGATTCATGACATAAAAGCCAAATGATTTCTATTTCAATTCCACTGTAACGCTGAACACTGTGGAAAAGTGTAATGGGGGGTAAATACTTATGCAACGCGCTCTAGATAAATAGACAAACACTCAGTGATGTAATAAATCAGTCGGGAGCTGGAACATTTGGGATCATAATAACACACACACACACACACACATGCACACACACACACACACACACACACACACACACACAGAGGGAAGTGAGTTTCCCTGCAGCTTTTCACAACACGACTGCTGTTAGGAACAAAGCTTCACCCGAGAGAGATGCTGTACTGTGTGTGTGTGCGTGTGTGTGTGTGCGTGTGTGTGTGCGTGTGTGAGTATGTGTGTGTGTGTGTGTGTGTGTATGCTGAAATCAGCTCTACACCAGTCCAAATCTCTTGATTACAAATTGACTGATTTTGATGGCGACCTTCAGAGACAACTTTACTGCTGAGTATAAAATACTGTGTTTATCCCACACTGCTGCTGAATCCTGCGCTCTGATTGGTCAAAAAGTGTTGATTAATTCTCTAGAACAGCAGCTCTGACAGTAGCGCAGGTTTATATTAATGCGCTCGCTCTAATACGTTATTGTTTCTATAGCAACAGCTCATCCACAGGGGTGTGTACAGCGGACGCTCCACTGATAATAAACAGATTTAAAAATCGTTGATGTGGTGAAGTTTTCTCCAGAGTAAGGAGATGTTTATGTAACATTTCTGGAAGGAGTCTCCAGTGTCAGCGCTTTGTAACAGTCAGACGTTTATTTTGTCTTATTAACTTGAAGAGAGAGAATAAAGAGAGGCTGGTAAGGAACGAGTGTTTATAGCTGCTATAACGTAAGCGACAACACAAAGTAACCTGTTTCACCAACATTAAATGTAACAATAAATGGATAAAAAAGCATGACGTTTTCTTCTTTAATAAATAAAAATTGTAACTGTTGGTAAGTTGCTTTGGTGTAAGAGGAATAAAACTCTCGGGAATGTGCTGTTAGAGGAAAATAATCAACTTTATTATTCTAAATAAATTCTAAAATAGTAAAAAAAATGAAGCTTATTATAAATATAAAATATTAATATTAAAATATTTGAACGTATTAAATATTACTTGAGGATGGATCACTAGCTCATGTTTGATAAGTTTATGTAACAGAAGGAAAACTTTTGGAAGATTAATGAATTTATAATTAAAAGCGACACTCAGCTGACGAAGTGAAATCGTGATGATGATGATGTGAAACGTTTAAATCTAATTGGTTGGCTGATTAAATGTAAAATATTTAATAATGACTTAAGCCCCGCCCCTTTTTGACCCAGGACCCCATTCACACACACACACTGGCATGAAATCAGCATGTGTGTGTGTGTGTGTGTGTGAAGAGATAAAGAGACACGACATTAAACATCAGATCTGCGACATCACAACCATCCAGAAGTTTCCGAGCGTCCAAGGTGACCATGACGACGTGATGTAAAGGTCGTGTAGATCAGATAAAGGTCATGTGAGCGTCCGTTTCCCTCATCGACACGCTCCACTCCGCCTTTTCCACCTTCTCATCTGTTTATTCTGCAGCTGACGGTGGAATTTACCACGACGCGAAAGTGCTGCGCAAGTCCATCACGTGTGGAAAGAAACACATGAACGGAGAGTAAACACACACACACATACGCACGCACACACACACACACACACACACACACAGGACATACATGAGTGAATCCGGCTGCGAAATTGAGGAATTTTACCAAAACAAGAAAACGCCGATGGGACATATCTGTGTGTGAGATCTACACACTCAGCTTACAGAGGTCAAAACACACACGGGAACTCACACGGGCACGCACACACACACACACACACACACACTCACACACACACACTCACACACACACACTGGGGAAATTCAGGTTCCCAGGTTTTTCATGATAGTTTATTTCAAAACATTCAGTATCATGGCAACAAGAACCAGAGGTCTCACACACACACACACAAAACACAACACACACAAAGATATACACACACACACACACACAAAACACAACACACACAAAGATATACACACACACACACACACAAAAAACACAACACAGCGCAACACACACACGCACATACACAACACAACACACACAAAGATATACACACACACACACACACACAAAAAACACAACACAGCGCAACACACACACGCACATACACAACACAACACACACAAAGATATATACACACACAGACACAACACACTTTAGAATATATATACACATATGTGCTGATTTATAAAATGTATTTATTATTTATTAGTGTTTAGATTTATTAATATTAAAATATATTTATTAAGTAAATTACATTTTATTATTAATCTCTATAATCACTTTATCAGGTCAGAACCTTTCTTTCCTTATTTCCTTTTCCTTTTTTTACTTTTACTGTGATTTTTTATTATTATTATATTAGTTTATTTTATTTATCTTTTTTAATGGGTTTTATTTTTGTTTATTTGAACATTTATTGAGTTTAGTTTTGTTTTCTTCTGTAGACTTTTTATCTTTCTGTTTCTATTCCCTGTTTTTAATATTTTTTCTGAATGATGATGTTCTTTAGAATTACAAATATTTCTTTGTTAATATTTATTTTTATTTCATTATTCATTTCTATTTCTTTTCTTTTCTTTTAAATAATAAAGTTAAATTTTAACACATATTTATTTTACTTTAACAAATATTTAACAATTAACAAGTATTTGTATTTGTAATGTTTCTACTCATTTCTTCTTTTTATCTTTTTCAGCTAAAACCTTTTTAACATTAAAATATTTAGAGTATTTATTTATTTATTATATTTAATTTATTATATTTTCTGAATTTTGTGTTAAGTGAAATTTCAGATTGTTTTTATGAATGCATATGAATGTATTTCAGCATTGGAACTTCTTTTTATTCCCAAAAATATGTATTTACTTATACAAATAAGGCTTCATTAAATATGCATAAATTTGCATATTTTATAAAACTCAAAATCTAGTCTTTGTGTGATCTTTCAATATTCAACATCAAGAAAGCACCATGCACTCTTTTAAAAAAAAACTTTTTTTTTCAGATTAAAATCAAACAAAAATGCAGCAGTTTGGTGGATAAACACTGAGAAATGTCTCGGTAACGAGCTTCTAAATCAGAACAGGGATAAATGTGTAAAATTTCATGAATGAAGTTCATTTAAACACTAAGATTTTGGTTCTTTTTAGATACTTTTTAGATTCTTATAAGAAATTTTCTAAACCTACAGTGTGCTTTAGTTAGTGCGCTACAGACATAAACGATCACATAATTCAGCTTTTCAGTGATATTGACAAGACGCGAGTGTGAAGTGGGCGGAGCTTAAAGCCTTCTTCAGAGTTTGGGATAAAGCAGCGAGACAAAAACAGTGAAATAAATTGTTTTTCTGTTAAACGTTTATTTTTACTGTTCCAGTTTAAGAGAAGTCGAGTTTTACACTCAGTTTTGAAAAAACTGTTGAACAAAATTGTCATTTCTCGCCTTAATAACATTAGAGTAATAAATAAATCAGAGTGACCCTGACCTGGTGTGCTAGCGCTAGCTAACTAATATTCATATTTAATTTATTAAAACTTTTAAAGAGATTTTGCTGATGTTACTGACTGAATTAGGACTAATGCACTACACAGTATGTAGCTTAAATATTTTTTACTAATATATTTTTAGTTAATATTTTAATTACAAAAGTTTGCACACTGACACGAGGAAAACATTGTGTTTTTTTCATGTTTGTTTGTTTCTCTTTTTGTTCGTTCAGGAAGCTGAAACAGGAAGTGAAGTTTTATTTCCGCTTCCTCATTAAAAAGCTCACTGATGCGTCTCTCCGGTTTTAATCCTCGCTGTTATGTACACACAGGCCACGCCCACTTAATCATTGCGTATTTATATTGCGGCCGCAGCTGCGTGGCTCTGAGAGGCGAGAATAAACCCAGATTCCTCGATTTAGCCGCTAATTTAGACGCTGTGTTGAGACGAAGCTTTAATTCTGTGAATTTGTGTCAGTGTCAGTGAAGGAGGCGTGGCCTCTGTGTGTGTCAGTCTCAGTGAAGGAGGCGTGGTCTCTGTGTGTGTCAGTCTCAGTGAAGGAGGCGTGGCCTCTGTGTGTCAGTCTCAGTGAAGGAGGCGTGGCCTCTGTGTGTGCAGTCTCAGTGAAGGAGGCGTGGCCTCTGTGTGTGTCAGTCTCAGTGAAGGAGGCGTGGCCTCTGTGTGTGTGTCAGTCTCAGTGAAGGAGGCGTGGCCTCTGTGTGTATCAGTCTCAGTGAAGGAGGCGTGGCCTCTGTGTGTCAGTCTCAGTGAAGGAGGCGTGGCCTCTGTGTGTCAGTCTCAGTGAAGGAGGCGTGGCCTCTGTGTGTATCAGTCTCAGTGAAGGAGGCGTGGCCTCTGTGTGTCAGTCTCAGTGAAGGAGGCGTGGCCTCTGTGTGTATCAGTCTCAGTGAAGGAGGCGTGGCCTCTGTATGTCAGTCTCAGTGAAGGAGGCGTGGCCTCTGTGTGTCAGTCTCAGTGAAGGAGGCGTGGCCTCTGTGTGTCAGTCTCAGTGAAGGAGGCGTGGCCTCTGTGTGTCAGTCTCAGTGAAGGAGGCGTGGCCTGTGTGCCGTCATTCTCCGGATCTCTTTGCTTTTTTTCTCTTTGTTGTTTCTGTGTCACACTCGTTTAGCTCCTTCGCTCACTGTTTCTTCTCCTCCTTCACTTTTTCATCTTTATAAATGGTTATAACTCAGCGGATCATTTTACTCCATTATCCTTTAATATTCAAATCGTTTTTACATTTTCTTTGATCTCGTCTCAGAGTCCAGCTCCGTCGCTCTCCCGTCTCCGAGTGAGGAACAGAACGCCGTCAGCACACAGCCGCGCTCCTCTGCATCCTGCACTGAGGCATTGTGGGTAATAATGGGCTTTGACTGCTTATTATCGCCTCCTGGCATCTGACGAGTCTCTGACACACACACACACACACACACACACACACACAGTCTGAAGGTTAAAACTGCTGTGAGGATGTGAAACTGTGTGAGGTTATTAACTGGAGAGTGTGTGTGTGTGTGTGAGTCTGTGTGTGTGTGTGTGTGCGTGTGTGAGTGTGTGTGTGTGTGTGTGTGTGTGTGTGTCTGTGCGTGTGTGAGTGTGTGTGTGTGTGTGTGTGTGTCATAGCCATGGCATTTGAAGAACATTAGTCATTATTTTTCACTGCAGATGTAAAAACCTGACTGTGTTTAAGGTCATGCTGGAGTTCATCCTAAAAAACGAAGCTTGTTTTGAACTGATTGTAGGAGTTTCTTCTTTCTTCTCCTTCAGACTTCATCGTCATGTTTACGGCGCCCTAACTGTTAAAAAGAAAATAAATGTACATAAAAATGTGCTTAAAAATGTGCTTTTTTACGTATAATCCGTGTGGCTTGTTTACGTGGTACGACATTTAAAGATTTAAATCTAAACCTCAGCGATTTTCACCATAAATCACTTTTTTGTTTTAGCTTAATTTCAGGTAAAGGATTTCAAAATGTCGATTTTTACGGTAAATTATTTGAAAACTGACATTTTAAGGAAGATTATTTTGAAATGTAAATGTTGAATGTGTGTAACTAAAGCCTCTCTACATGTGTAGGAGGTCTGTTCATTTCCCTGAGCTGTAAATAATCAAACTATCTTCAATATTTTATTAATATTTTATTCGTTATATTAAATAACTCCGTATGATCTTCCTCAGACGAGGATAGAGAGAAAGTCTGAGTGCCGCCATTTTATTTAATCACGCAATACTCTCTCTTTCAGTCGTCATAGCAACAGTACTTTTCATCAGTAAGCATGTTCATCCTGTTTGTGTATTTTTACAGTTACGCTTTTACTGTTTATGCTGAAAAAAAACCCAGTAAATGTGACTGATGTCTATATTTGCAGAAATCTGCGTCAGTTTAATTCTAAATCAATTTCCAACTGGAGATTCTTCCGTAAACGCTAAATAAACGTCTCCTTACAGAAAACAATAACGTATCAGAACGAGCGCATTAATATAAACCTGCACTACTGTCAGAGCTGCTGTTACAGGAAACTAATCAACACCTGACGACCAATCAGAACTGCTGCGTGCTAACATATTATTAAATATAAAATATACGCATAGATTCTAATGTGTATATATATATATATATAAATATTGTAATTTTTAGATTTTTAGATTCAGCTTGTCATTCTTTACATTTTACAGTTTTGTGTTTTGGGACTACAGTAAAAGTGAACTTCTAGAATTTCAGAAATAGATCATTAAAAACAGAGAGAGAGAGAGAGAGAGAGAAGAATGAAAGAGAGAGGGAGAGAGTAGGAGGAAGAGAGAGGAAGAGAGAGAGATGAAGAATGAGAGTGAGGAAAAGAGAGTGAAAGGAAAAACAAGAGCAAGAGAGGAAGAGAGAGAGAAAGAATGAGAGAGAGAGGGTGGGGAAGAGAATCAGAAAAAGAAAGAATCACAGAGAGAGCGAGAGGAAGAGAGAGAGAGGAAGAGAGAGAGTGAGAGGAAGACTGAGAGTGACAGAGGAAGAGGGAAAGAGAGAGGGAGAGGAAGAGAGAGAGCGAGAGGAAGAACAAGAGCGAGAGAGGAAGAGAGAAAGAGAGAGGGAGAGGAAGAACGAGTGCGAGAGGAAGAACGAGAGCGAGAGAGAGAGGAAGAGAGAGAGTGAGAGGAAGACTGAGAGTGAGAGAGGAAGAACGAGAGCAAGAGAGAGAGGAAGAGAGAGGGAGAGGAAGAACGAGAGTGAGAGGAAGAACGAGAGCGAGAGGAAGGATGAGAGTGAGAGAGGAAGAGAGAGAGAGAGAGAGGAAGAGGGAAAGAGAGGGAGAGGAAGAACGAGAGCGAGAGAGGAAGACGGAAAGAGAGAGGAAGAACGAGAGAGAGAGAGGAAGTAACACTAGTAATAAACCCAGTCCGTGTGCGAGGCCGGAGCTCAGCTGCACTCGTTTTTCCTGCGCTTTATGTCAGCGCTCCTCTCACTCTGCAGCGGGTTTATAGATTTCTGTGGTTACTGTAAACGTGTGACAGCAGATCGGAACGCTTTAACACTGAAACGCACGTTAAAGACGTGGAGCGTGAAGAGGAACTCTGTGATTAAACCTCAGAACACGATCAATAACGTCTCTTTCTCCCGCGTGTTCCACCTCCACGGACTCTCCGCTCGTCTTCGCCTGGCGGTCGATCGCATCGACTGGCGTTACGCAGCCGGAACCGCAACCCGCTGCACACCAGCGCTCTGACTGCTGGGCCTCGGGAACGGCGGACTTCATCACGCATCACAAACCGGACGATATTCTCTCTCAGCTGCTCGCTAGCAGTGAAGAACGTGACCATTGATCTGAGATCTGCAAGAGAGCAAGAGAGAGAGAGAGAGAGAGAGAGAGAGAGAGAGAGAGAGAGAGAGAGAGAGAAAGCTGGCTCCACTCAGTACACACGACTACAC
>NC_069719.1:508957-536457 GCF_027358585.1 Pangasianodon hypophthalmus | reverse complement strand
ATGAGACGTCCTCATACACACTTCTCACATAGTTATACTGCTAATGACATCACAACACAACACAATATAAACACAACACAATCATTTATATTAATATTAAAGAGTCACAATTCTATTAATCATCATTAATTAACATCAGAGAGCGAGAGAGAGAGCGAGAGAGAGAGAGAGAGAGAGAGAGAGGGTAATAGATTGAGAGACAGAAATACACAGAGAGAGATACAGAGAAACAGACAGGCAGGAATACGGAGAGAGAGAGAGAGAGAGAGGGCCAGAGAGAGAGAGAGAGAGAGAGAGAGAGAGACAGAAATACATAGAGAGAGAGACAGGCAGGAATACGGAGAGAGAGAGAGAGAGAGAGAGAGAGAGAGAAAGAGACAGATAGATTGAGAGACAGAAATACATATATATATATATAGAGAGAGAGGAATACATAGAGAGAGAGACAGACAGACAGAGAGACAGACAGGAATACAGAGAGAGAGAGAAAGACAGAGACAGAGAGGGAGAGAGAGACAGGAATACAGAGAGAGACAGAGAAAGTGAGACAGAGAGAGACAGATAAGGTAAGAGATTGACAGAAATACATAGAGAGAGAGACAGAGAGAGAGAGAGACAGAGAGACAGAGAGAGAGAGAGAGAGAGAGATACAGAGAAACAGACAGGCAGGAATACGGAGAGAGAGACAGAGAGAGAGAGAGAGAGAGACAGAACTACATAGAGATAGACAGGCAGGAATACGGAGAGAGAGAGAGAGAGACAGAGAGAGAGAGAGAGAGAGACAGAGACAGAGAGAGAGAGAGAGAGAGAGAGAGAGAGAGACAGAGAGAGAGACAGAGAGAGAGACAGACAGGTTGATGTGTGTTGGCAGTCTCTCTACACTGTATGTGGTGTTGTTATGACAGTGGGGCAATGCGAAAGAACCATGGTGAGGAGTGATTTAGGACACCGCACACACACACACACACACACACACACACTCACACACAAACACACACACACACACACACACACACACACACTGGGGTCAGGCGAGCACTGCAGTAGTGCAGAACAGCAGCTGTAGTGTCCTGGAGGCTGAGCCCAAGGCTTACAGGGTAATGAATTAGCTCCAGGAGTGTGTGTGTGTGTGTGTGTGTGTGTGTGTGTGTGAGTGTGTGTGTGAGTGTGTGTGTGTGTTTATGGACTGCTAAATTCAGGGAGTGCTCTAAACACATTAGAGCTGTCAGGACACATTTCACTGTTTGAATAATATTCACATTTACATATGCAAATATGTCACAACATGTTTTCTGACCTTTTTTCTTTAAAATGCTCTGAATAAAGCACATCAATCATCACAAACATTTTAATTACGTTTCAATTTTCAAATTATACACAATATAAAAGAAATAAATGTAATAAATATGGCATTGAACTAATTCATTTCCGTCAGAAATCACACGCATCAGCACTCAGAGCTCAGACATAACTACTGACTTAAACGCTATTCAGAAGCTACGTGAAAGTTACACGCACACGGGGGCGGAGTTTATCTAAAACAGAGGCGTGGCTTAGTTACGCTCGACATGGTTTATCTGTAGGAGGTAATATTTTACAGATAATGTGATGAATGAAGATAAAGTTTCTCTGTAAGCGTAGCAGATGAGCGCTAGGTCAGATTATCCTTCACACCGTGAGCACGTTTTCTTCACAGCATCGAATTAACACCAACACTGACTTTATTTTATTAATTCAACAACATCAATCTACACAGTGAATTAAACGTGTGATAAAATCTCCTACATCTCACACACACATTACAATTTCATCACCTCCATTTAGAGTCTCGTGGCTTCATTAAGTTGCACTCGAGTAACTGTCAGAGCTCCATATAAATAAATAAATAAATAAAATATAAAATATCAGGATGTGCTGGATCAAGTGCTATTCTCTGAGCTGCTGAATAATGAGTGTGGAAGCCATTTTGTTAAATTAAAGCGGTGATTAATGTGAGAATTACAGCGAGCTCTATTCATGCAGTGATATCGGTGATATACGAGACTCCTGTTAGATTTATTTCAACACTCGCCTTCTCATCTTCTCACTCAGATCTCATCACATTAGTGTTTATATTTTACACTTTTCAGTTTAAAGGTGAGCGTTTGTGTTTAAAGGTGCTGCTCTAGACGTTATTATACTCAATAAACATCTGGTAACCTCGGAGGTGTGAACGACACGCAGGTGATTTAATGATCTGAATGTGGAGCTCAGCTGCGTAACCCGACTCTGAATACCAGCAACTTTCCTCACCTGAATACTGACGTGACGTTTGGTGCACCACAGCGGCTCTACAATGTCATCGTAGTTCGGGACTTAAGTCCAAAAAATTAGATCAAGTCACAGAAAGCTTTATAATCTGGCAAGAATATTTAGTTCGTTTTGGCCACGAAAACGTTCACACAGGAACAGCAGAGTGTAAACGTCCGTGTTAGTTTTATATCACAGTAAAGTTCAGTGTGTATTAAACCACAAGCCACGCAGTGTTTCAGGCGATCAGGAAACGCCGTCACATCGCAGCTCACTAAACTCTCCACCTGTTTATAATGTCACGCTTCTCACAACATGACTGAAATATTCCCGTTTCGTCCTGCAGAAAGGCTTCGGAATATTTCCAGCTCCATTACTCACTCGCCATCTGGCGCTGAAGAGTGAGCTGAGAAACACAAGCAGGTAAAACACACTCGAGAAACCAACACGATGGTATTACATTACATCCTTCCAGATCATTTCTCATTAAAATCTATCCAGAACCGTGCGTTCTTATTGGTCAGGACGCAAAAAAAAAACAAACATGCTAATTTATTAAGGTGTTAGTCATTAAAATGTGGCAGTAATTAATAATTAACACTGATGATGTGGATTATAATGCAGGTACATTTACAGTTTTGTGGTTTAAAACTAACAGTCATTGTGACCTGAGGAGGTCAGTAAGCAGTACAGCTCTGGGTCCTAATGCTACCCTCGTTCACTACACACTCCACCTGCAGAAACGTAGCTGAACTGATTTATTGGAATATTTAAAAAATACTACAAACTGCCCACAATCTGTAAAGACTCACATTAGCTTGCTAACCAGCAGTTAAATACTTAACAAACAAAATAAATTAATAATTGAGAAGCTGTATTTCTACCTAGCTGGCTTGCTAACAAACTCTCCTGCTAATTATATATAAATTTATTTAGCTATTTTTTGCTTGCTATTGTTCTATCTATTAGCTTCTTAACTAGGGAACTAGCTAACAATGAGGACAATTACTTATCTTGTACAATATAGAAATCGTTCCAGTTGTCATGTACAGGGAAAGAAATTAAACCTAGCTTCTTGGGCCAGTTCTGTTGCTAACTAGCTAGCTAGCTAGCTAACAAATATTTTATTTATAACTAGCTAGTGTGCTAATTAAGCCAGAAAGCTCTGAACAGATCAAGACAATGGAGTAATAAACTCAATTCTTACCTTATTTTCTAACTATTAGCTTGTTAACTAGTTATGTACAGATAAAGAAATTAAATGTACAGTCACCTGGGTGGCTAACTAGCTAGCTTGCTAACAAATGATTGAATTTAAAAACTAGCTAGTTTGCAAATTAATTTGGAACCTCTGTATAAATTGATACATCGGGGTGATAAACAATACAACTTTTCTAACTAGCTTGTTAACTAGCTAGCAGAGTCAAAAAAGCTCACATACAGAGTTTTAAACTCTTTTGGTTTATGTTCTTTCTTTCTTTCTACAATCAGTTGTGTTGCTAACTGGCTAGCTTGCTAACACTAGCTAGTGTTTACATTAACTAGGAATTCGCTATGACAGAGTTTAAAAAAAGAAAAAAATATATATAATTATTTATTATGCAGTAAATACAATGATTATTTGTGTAAATAATTAGTTGTCAGAGGAGGTCAGACAGGAGTCTCCTTACACAATGATGTTTGTGGATGACATACTGATCTGTAGTGAGAGCAGGGAGCAGGTGGAGGAAAACCTGGAGAGAAGAGGAATGAAAGTCCGTCGTAGTAAGACTGAGTACATGTGTGTGAATGAAAGGGAGGGAAGTGGAACAGTAAGATTACAGGGTGAAGAGGTGAAGAAGGTTCAGGAGTTTAGGTACTTGGGGTCAACAGTCCAGAGTAATGGAGAGTGTGGGAAAGAAGTAAAGAAGCGAGTGCAGGCAGGTTGGAATGGGTGGAGAAAGGTGTCGGGAGTTCTGTGTGATAGAAAAATATCAGCGAGACTCAAGGGGAAGGTGTACAGGACAGCGGTGAGACCGGCTATGCTGTATGGTTTAGAGACAGTGGCACTGATGAAGAGACAGGAGTCAGAGCTGACAAGGTTGGACAGGATTAGGAACGAGTACATCAGAGGGACAGCTCATGTTGGACGTTTGGGGGACAGAGTTAGGGAGGTCAGATTAAGATGGTTTGGACATGTTCAGAGGAGGGAGAGTGAGTATATTGGTAGGAGAATGTTGGACATGGAGCTGCCAGGCAGGAGGTGAAGAGGAAGGCCAAAGAGGAGGTATATGGAGATAATAGATGAGGATATGAAGCGAGTGGGTGCAAGTGTTGAGGATGCAGAAGATAGGGAGAGGTGGAGAGTGATGATTCGCTGTGGCGACCCCTGAAGGGAAAAGCCGAAAGAAGAAGAAGAAGAAGATTTGTGTAAATAATTTATAATGAGTTTGTATTTTATTGCTGTTGTTGCTCCATTTCTGCTCCATTTTTATCTGTTTTAAAGAGAAAACTGCATCAGCTCTCTCATCCTGTGCACAGAGATCACTCCTTTTATATCTAGTAAAAGAAAAGCAGGTCCTGAGTCACTGCGCTGAGAGACGTTTAGGCTTTAGCGAACATAACCGTGTCTCAGATCTGTGCTGAAAGCGATGATCTCAGCACAAACTGCAAGCGCAGTATCCTCGATCTGCTGCAGACGTAAGTGTGTCGCTCGCAGAACCCTGAGAATGAATCATCTGAGGTTCTGTACAGTCACCTGCACCGGCTCATCGCTCTCACACACACACACACACACACACACACACACACACACACACTGAGCTCTAAATCACCACCGGGGTGTTGAGTCTGAACGCTGTGCATGAATTATAGAGTTATGTTTTATCTAAAGTTTGAATCAAACAGCATCACAGATTTCTCAGTTATTCTTTACAGCTCTATTCACATGGGATTAGTTTCCTGGAAAAGTGTGTGTGTGTGTGTGTTAGGATCTAATACCTTATCGTTTCTATAGTAACAGCTCATTCACAGGGACGTGTACAGCGGACGCTTCACTGATAATAAATGGATTCTCAGGGAGTTTTTGCTCGCCACCGTCACCTCTGGCTCACTCGTTAGGGATAAATTCACACATTTACAATTTATTTTGATTTAATTTAATTTGAATGTATTTATTTCTGTAAAGCTGCTTTGTGGCAATGTCCACTGAGCGTTGATAAGTAAGGAGATGTTTATGTTAAATTTTATGGAAGGAGTCTCCAGTGTCAGCGCTTTGTAACAGTCAGAGGTAAAGCTGTAAACTGTGATATTTTGTTTTATTAACTTAATAGCTGCTATAACATAAGTGACAAATTAAATAAATACAATAAGATAATATATTATACACATCAGACTTTTTATCCATTTATAGTTACATTTAATGTTGTGGAACGTCGGTGAAATGAGTTAGTTCCTGTTGTCACTTACGTTATAGCAGCTATTAAGTTAATAAGACAAAAAAACGCAGCTTGTTCCGCATGTTACTGAGAAACCGCAAAGAAGCGTAAACTCCTCTGTCCTGAAGACGTCGGAAAACTTCAAGTTCCAGCTTTACCTCTGACTGTTACAAAGCGCTGACACTGGAGACTCCTTCCTTACATGTTACATACACTTGTCTTTAATCTGTTTATGTGGAGTGTCTGCTACACGTCCCAGTGTTATTACAGAATACGAGCAGTCTCTCAACTTTGACCTTTGACCTCTGACGCTGTGTTGCTGTAGCGACTCTCTGAGGTGCAGTAAGACCGCTCATAATGTCTCCCTCTCTGTTTATAATCAAATTTAATCAACTCACTTTTCAAAATGGCTTCCATCCATTATCAATATTTACACCACAGCGCTGTGGAATGTTGGAGTGTTGATTAATTCTCTATAACAGCAGCTCTGACAGTAGCGCAGCTGCACATCGCAGGTTTATATTAATGCGCTCGTTCTAATACGTTATCGTTTCTATAGCAACAGCTCAAGATGTGACGGGGGGGTGCGATTGTTACTGTACAGCAGAGCTACCATCCTGAAGTTGATTATTTTCCTCTAACGGCGCTGACACTGGAGACTCCTTCCATAAATGCTACATAAACATCTCCTTACTTTAAGAAAACTTCACTGCATCAACGATTACACACGTTATTTTAATTGTCCGCTGTACGAGTCCCTGTGAATGAGCTGTTACTATAGAAATGATAATGTATTAGAACAAGCGCACTAATATAAAGTTATAATAAGATAATATAAATTGAATTGAATTGATTAAATATGTGTGTAATCATTGAGATAAGTAAGGAGATGTTTATGTAACATGTATGGAAGGAGTCTCCAGTGTCAGCGCTTTGTAACAGTCAGAGGTAAAGCTGTAACTTGAAGTTCTCCGACATCTTCAGGACAGAGGAGTTTACGCTTCTTTGCAGTTTCTCAGTAACATGCGGAACAAGCTGCGTTTATTTTTTCTCTTATTAACTTGAAGAGAGAGAATAAAGAGGCTGGTGAGGGAACGAGTGTTTATAGCTGCTATAACGCAAGCGACAACAGGGAAATTAACTGTAACTGGAAATGGACAATGGTGTCGTTATTTAATAGTTAATGCGATTTGGTCACAGTAATTGAGTACAAGTTGATTTTTGGACATTAGCACTGACACAACAACGGTTTGTTTTATTTTATGGCTCAGAAGATCTGTTCGTGAAGGTCTGGAGCTGAAACACACAGCCTTCCTCTGTTTACTGTGAGCTGAAACTGGATTCTGCAGCACTTTCTATCTGTTATTTCCTGTAAAAAAAAACGGCAGAATGTAAACGTACACATAAACACACACACACTGGAAAATGAATAGTCTTCACGTACACACATTTACTCAGGCTTTGTTGTCTTTGCACACGCAAAGTGACATGAAGAAAACCTGATTGACACAAATTCAGGATTTGTGTTCGGACAAATTCAAAATTCACATATTTACAGTCACTCGTCTGTGTAAAAGTGCGATAAGTCATATCTTCAAATCAAATAACATGTCAGGTGTTCAGCAGCGTGTCGTACTGCATCTCTCTCTCTCTCTCTCTCTCTCAGAATTCTCCACTTATTTAAAATGTCACGCAAGCTTTTTTTCCACAGGATGATTGACACTAAATATTCTCCTTCTGCAGAAACACGGCTGAATATTTCCAGTTCGATTACTCACTCGCCATCTGGAGCGCCGTTTTGCGCCATGAAATACAGACAGGTACACAAATGTGCCACCGAGTTCTGGTTCTGGAAAACGCTCAGAAAATGGACATGCAGTTAGAGTTGCGCTGTGTGCAGATGTTAAACGTGTGATTATATCTCTGCATCAGCCGCAGATTAATAGACAGAACTGTTTTATAACACATTATAAAATCATCTATAAAACCTATCTATAAAACATCTAATTTAATCCATTCTTTCTTGCTAAATTCATTAGGGAGTGTCTTCAAGATGTACACACACACTCGCTCATGAAAAGACTCAGGAAGTATTCACAGGAGCGTTCACTTATGAAGAAATGTGGCATTGATTTAAAATAAAAATGCAGTTAGTATGGAAAAGTGATGGTGTCCTACGACTTTGCGTAGATTTCTATACGAGGAGACTCACTATCGTGACCCTCGACTGATGGAGCCTGTAAAAGGAGGAGGAGTTCGTCTACAGTAGCTGAGGTGCTGCAGTGGCTAGCTCAGATCCTTGAGATACACCTTTAATCTCTTTTAGAAAATAAGGTACTAATATGAACTTAAAGGTACAAACCCTTGTCACTGGTGTGAAACCTTCAAGCAACATCTTTACTGTGTACCTCGGACATGTAGCTTGTACATAGTGCATTTATCTTTTTTGTGTACTTGTGGAGTACCTTTTTTTCTGATACACTTCCATGAAACTGTAGGATCTCAGATCATCTGAGGGCAGTTCCTGGAGTCAGTCAGCGAGAGTCTCAGTGGAGTGTATGAGTATATGATCATGTGTATGTATGAAACACTGTAAATAATTCATGTTAAAGAGTGTGAAAGTGTTGTAAATACTGCAGTGTGTGTGTGTGTGTGTGCTCTTTACACTTCTCTCCTTTCCCTGGGAGGCAGGAGTAATAGATGTTGGAGGTGAGGAGATGTGCTGACACAGCGGAGAAGAGAAGCCGTAAACTAGGACGAGAAAAACTAAGAAAGAACAAAATGAAATGGTGAGCGTACAGGACGGAGGGAACATCAGATTGTCCTCACTGTGGCCGTAATTTATCACAAACCTGCTACCAGAACAGTTTATCCAAAAATATTCTATTCCTTATATCTAAGCATTGTTTAATTCTGGATTCTGATTGGTCAGAAGGTGTTGATTAATTCTCTGTAACAGCAGCTCTGACAGTAGCGCAGGTTTATATTAATGCCTTCGTTCTAATACGTTATCGTTTCTATAGTAACAGGGACTTGTACAGCCGACGCTCCACTGATAATAAACAGATTAAAGTAATGTGTGTAATCACTGATAAGGTGAAGTTTTCTCCAGGGTAAGGAGATGTTTATGTAACACTTATGGAAGGAGTCTCCAGTGTCAGTGCTTTGTAACAGTCAGAGGTAAAGCTGGAACTGTAAGTTTTCCGACGTCTTCAGGACAGAGGAGTTTACGCTTCTTTGCGGTTTCTCAGTAACATGCGCAACAAGCTGCGATTTTATTTTGTCTTATTAACTTGAAGAGAGAGAATAAAGAGACGCTGGTGAGGGAACGAGTGTTTATAGCTGCTATAACGTAAGCGACAACAGGAATTAAGTTGTCTCATGAACATTAAATATAACTAATAATGGTTAAAAAGTATGAAGTGTTGTTCTTTAATAAATAAAAATTGTAATTCGGTCATAAGTTGCTGTGGTGTAAGAGGAATAAAACACTTGGGGATGTGTTGTTAGAGGACAATAATCAGCTTGAGGGTAACACTCCCATGTTAACCATGTTCAAGGTCATGACAGCAATGCTCAAATGTGTGTGTGTCTGTGTGTATGAGAGAGAGAGAGAGAGTGTGTGTGTGTGTGTGTGTATGAGAGAGAGAGAGTGTGTGTGTGTGTCTTTGTGTGTGTGAGAGAGAGTGTGTGTGTGTGTGTGTGTGTGTGAGAGAGAGAGAGAGAGAGTGTGTGTGTGTGTGTGTGTGACATTTGACCTAAAACAGCTATGACAAGTGATCTCTAGTGAATAAGTTGAAATCTGATTCACAGAGTCTGACACAGAGTCTGATTTTCATGTCATATTACGAAACATCTACAGGGATTAACAACAGGAAGTGATGCGATGACAGAATAGCTAATCAGAAACGACTGAGCTGATACAAATCCTGACCTCAGGCTGCCTGCGAAGTGTGAAAAATTACTGTCACAACAAATAAAAGACATCATCACACACACACACACACACACACACACACACAATTGCTAGAGGATTAGACTACCAGAAGGAAGGATGTGTGAACTCCATTCTCAGGTCAGCGAGGCTTATAAACTTTATAAGACAGCAACATCGCTAGCGTCCCATTTCATTTCTACTCAATGTACTGATTAGCATAAAATAATGGATTTAATTACACACTTACATTATGTAGATTGCTAGCTGACTTGGCTATTGACCTTAATGTTAGTGAGCTTGTTATAAAGTAAAGTAAGATGTGTAAATTAAAGTGTGTGCTTTATTAGAGCAATCCATAATCTGAATCATAACACAGGCGAAAGTCAAACCCAGGAAGTACACAGAAACAGGACTCGGCTAAAAACGAGGCTAGGACTTAACGCTAAAAGGTACGAAACAAAGAAAAAGCAATTACTAGCATAGCACAGGTGAACACATTCAGGTAACAAACCAATGACAGAAAGGGGCGGAGACAGGCCTGGAACACGAAGCAAAATCGTGATCGTCGCCATGGGAACCGCAACGTGAAGCAGGAAACCCTGCCTCTTGTTAGCGATGTTTACAAAACAATCAAATATTTGTTTGAATTTGTTTGCTACTGATTACACGTAGCACTTACTACAAAAATACGTAACTTTCCATTTTGATGCTTTCTTCATTTAACAGTTTAGTTTTTAATTAGAAATAAAATCTAGCAGGTCAGCTAACATTAGCCTAAACGTCTTATTGCGTAAAACATACAGCTTTTTTTTTGGTAAGCAGGTAAATATATTTATTTATTTATTTGTTTGTTTGTTTGTTTGTTTTTTATTTATAGACTAATTTATTTAGATTAATTAATTAATTAACATATTTATTTTTGTGTTTCTTTATCCTGATATTTTTCTGTAATAATACTTTGTTTATTTGTTTGTTTGTTGGTTAGTTTACAGTTTGTTCTTCTAAACTCGTAGCTTGGAGTAATATGTATACTGCCAGCAGGCCAGAAACTGCTAACTAGCTGGTTATATTTCTTCGCTCTAATCGCAGAAATAGTTACCGGGACGTAGAGTTTCTTTTCCTGCCGTTTGACTCGGAGTCACTGTGAGATTCTCCATCACACTCAGCTCACTGAAAAATTCATGCTCAGGTTAGTTGAAGCCGGAGAATAAACGACGACGGTTAATAAACGGAGCCTTTAGAGACTTCAGACCTTCATTACACCGAGCGTTATCAATCATCTGCACACTGTGTGTGTGTGTGTGTGTGTTTCATTCTCTATATAATAATATTATTCTGCTGTGTGTGTGTGTGTGTGTGTGTGTGTGGGGTTGAAATAACATTACTCCACATCTGGGGCTGTTTTTAACGATAAAGCGTGTGGATGACCTTTAACCTGCTGAAGAGCGAAACATCATCCCCAATATCAGCATCATAATCTCTCATTTAAAAAAAACAATATTATATACACAATAAAACGCTGAAGCCCAGCTGTCAGTCAAGTTATAGCCCCGCCCACATCTTTAATGCCCAGAAACGCACAAATCCTTTCAGAGATTTGAGACGTTCGCTAATGTATTCAGTAAAAGCTGCATTTATCTGTAAGATCCTCCGTATGTGCTGATCAAAGCTTTTTGCGTTTATCATTACTGGATAAACGGAAATGTTTTTGTTCCACAGCGGCGTCATCTGTCGCTGCTGTTTTAGAGGAAATAAAAGAAATAAAAGGAGCGTATAAAGATAAAAAGAGCTGCTTTTCCAGCATGGAGAATGTGCTGACTGTAAATGTGATAAATTTACACACCTAATGATCTCCAGTTACTTCTTTAACGTACGTTAGAATTGTAAGAAATTTGTATCATTGACCACAACAACTGTTTATTTATTTATTTATTTGTTTGTTTGTTTATATCAGTATTCTGTGTGTTTGTGACAGAAACGTGAGAGACAGTAAGTGAGATGTTCCAGTGAGAAGAGGAGGAGATGTTGAACAGACTCTTGCAGTAAATATTATTAAACTGTATCTTGTAACTGTATCGGTATCAGATTATACACGCTTTATTGAAGTGGTTGGCATTAGCGTGTGCAGTTCAGCACTCAGTGAGGATTTAATCCTGAAATTACACACATCAGCACTCAGAGCTCAGACGTAACCACTGACTGAAGCGCTAAGGAATGTCAAGAACATTTCAAGGCCAAAATTATACACATAAATATGACATTAATCATTAATTAATAATATCATCATTTCACAGTCTACACAAAAATCATGGTTTATCTGGAGCAGTGAATATTTTACAGATAAAGTGATGAATGAAGTTAAAGTTTCTCTGTAAGCGTAGCAGATGAGCGCTAGGTCAGATTATCCTTCACACCGTGAGCACGTTTTCTTCACAGCATCAAATTAACACCAACACTGACTTTATTTTATTAATTCAACAAATCAGCATAGTGAACTAAAAATGGGATAAAATCTCCTACATCTCACACACACATTACGATTTCATCACCTCCATTTAGAGTCTCGTGGCTTCATTAAGTTGCACTCGAGTAACTGTCAGAGCTCCATATAAATAAATAAATAAATAAAAATAGAAATAAATAAATAAATAAATATCAGGATGTGCTGGATCAAGTGCTATTCTCTGAGCTGCTGAATAATGAGTGTGGAAGCCATTTTGTTAAATTAAAGCGGTGATTAATGTGAGAATTAAAGCGAGCTCTATTCATGCAGTGATATCGGTGATATACGAGACTCCTGTTAGATTTATTTCAACACTCGCCTTCTCATCTTCTCACTCAGATCTCATCACATTAGTGTTTATATTTTACACTTTTCAGTTTAAAGGTGAGCGTTTGTGTTTAAAGGTGCTGCTCTAGACGTTATTATACTCAATAAACATCTGGTAACCTCGGAGGTGTGAACGACACGCAGGTGATTTAATGATCTGAATGTGGAGCTCAGCTGCGTAACCCGACTCTGAATACCAGCAACTTTCCTCACCTGAATACTGACGTAACTTTGTACCTAAGTAATCAATGGAAACAGCATTTATCTGTAATATTTTGTATATTTCAAAAAAGCTTTTTAACGTTTAAAATCACTGCAGTTACGCATAAATTTTGCATCCCCTCCTCACCCTGTAATAACTGCTCTCTCTAATAACTGCTGTTTTTAACAGAGAAAATCGACACGTCCAACACAACACCTTTCTTCTTTTATAAAGGAGCTTTTCATTTGTACCGTTCTAAAGGCTGGAACAAAGAAAATACAGCATGACAAAAGTTCCACACACACACACTCACACACACACACACACACTTTTCTCCCACCTGATAATGGGGACCCAAGATCAAGTGGTGCAATTACCTGTGATGGTGTGTGTTCATGCACTTGGGTCTGTGTGGGAGTGAGTAAGAGAGGACGAAAGAGTGAGAGATAGACAGAGAGAGAAAGACAGAAAGAAAGTGAGAGAAAGAAAGAAAAAGAATGAGAGATTAAAAAACCTCTTTTGATAGTCTCGCTGTACCTCTGGAAAATTGAACAATTTTTTCCCAACTGCCTCAATACACATATACACACTCACACACACACACACACACACACAGACACACACACTCACACATACACACACACACACACACACACACACACATACACACACATATCCTGCTGTTTTTTAATAAGAGTTCTCTCTGTACTTTTCCTCTCTTCATTTTCAGCAGCAAAGCTTGTGTACTGTGTGTACTGCTTAAAGTAAGTGTGTGTGAGAGAGTGTGTGCATGTGGTGTGTGTGTATGTGTGTGTATGTGTGTGTGTGTGTGTGTGTATGCATGTGTGTGGGACGCGCTGGCCTCACAGTGAATGCCAAAAAATCGAAGCAGATTACTAATGTAGTGACTGAATTAATGATGCTTAATTATTAATAAACACTGTTTACACCTCGCTGCTGCTGAATCCTGGATTCTGATTGGTCGGAAGGTGTTGATTAGTTCTCTATAACAGCAGCTCTGACAGTAGCGCAGCTGCAAATCACAGGTTTATATTAATGATCTCGTTCAAATATTTATTCTAATACGTTATAAAGCTCGTATTGCTCCTCATAAACGGGTTAAAAAACGTGCGTGTAATTGTTGCTATGGTGAAGATTTCTTAATATAAAGAGACATTTATGTTACATTGATGGAAGGAGTCTCCAGTGTCAGCGCTTTGTAACAGTCAGAGGTAAAGCTGTAACTGTAAGTTTTCTAACTTTGTGTGACAGTTTAAGGAAGGCCCACGTATCAGACGTCCACATACCTTTGGCCTTACAGCATAACAATAAACGGATAAAAATTACAACATATTAATCAATTTTATTTACAATAAATAAAAATTGTAATTGTTGCTAAATTGCTGTGGTGTAAGAGGAATAAAACACTTGGGGACGTGCTGTTAGAGGAAAATAATCAACTTCAGGATGGTAGCTCTGCTGTACAGTAACAATCGCACCCCCCCGTCACATCTTGAGCTGTTGCTATAGAAACGATAACGTATTAGAACGAGCGCATTAATATAAACCTGCGATGTGCAGCTGCGCTACTGTCAGAGCTGCTGTTATAGAGAATTAATCAACACTCCAACATTCCACAGCGCTGTGGTGTAAATATTGATAATGGATGGAAGCCATTTTGAAAAGTGAGATGATTAAAATTGATTATAAACGGAGAGGGAGACATTACGAGCGGTCTTACTGCACCTCAGAGAGTCGCTACAGCAACACAGCGTCAGAGGTCAAAGGTCAAAGCTTTCATTCTATAATAACACTGTTTTTGGACTTATATCAGTCAAGAGTGAATGAGAAATATAATGTGTAAAAATTAACCTTGATCATTTTGATATGTTGATACTTTCATTAATAAAGCATTTGTTAAATGGAGCATTAGCGTAGCTGAGATGTGTGAAGGAGATAAGACGAACGTTTTCGCGGTTATAAATAGTCCGTGGCATAAGGAGACGGCGTGAGGGGAATTATGCGTCACAGTGAAGGGCACAGTGCTGGTGCTTAGCGAGCAGGAACCTTAAAATCTGCTGCTTTAAGTGCAGTGTTTATTTCCCACACTGGCGGTTAGGGATCAGAGCAGTCATCCCTGACTATTAAAGCTTTCCATTTCAATTTATAGCATCAATATCGCACATTTAACAACAAATCATACAGTAAAATGTAGAAATATGTCTCTCCACTCTAATGGAAGCTTGAGACGCATTACTGGATGACGGCAGGCCAATACAGCTCCATAAGCAGTAACCTCCTGACAGAGGCGGCCAAAGGAGCCAAAAAACTGACACAGCACCTGTTATTTAAAAAAGATAATGACTCGTGAATGTGAAAGTCGATGTCGAAAGAAGTGCTTGAGTAAGTGTAAAAGTTATCAAATCATAATTTGACTCATTACAGATGATCAGATTTACAGTGATTTACTTTATGTGTAAACCTTACTGTAATTTACAGTCTAAAACTTATGATTATTTACTGTAAACTTTATGGTAAACTTTATTAACAGTCTAGAATTTACAGTGATTTACAGTGTAAACTTTACTGTGACTTGCTGTGTAAACTGTACAGTTATTTACAGTGTGAATATTACAGTGATTTAGAGTGTAAAAGTCATGATTTACAGTGTAAATGAAGAAAACTTTATTCACATTTATTAGATTAACAGCTAGTAAACAGTCTAAACATTTTGGTTATTAACAATCCATAAATTTTATAAACTAGTCTATAAGTGACAGTGTAAAGGAAGTAAATTTTAAGGTGGCTTACATTTTGAACTTTATGGTGATTTACAGTTTCAACTTATTGTGATTTACAGTGTAAACAAGGTAAACTTTATTATGGTGAATTACACTGCAAAAATTTACACTTTCAGGTGATTTACACTGTAAACTTAACTGTAAATTACGGTGCAAACTTTATGCTGATTTAGAGTGTAAACTTTACAACTATTGATCCAGGTTTACTAATTTATTTCACACTGATTTACAGTGTAAACCATAGAAACTGTTTGTACAGTGTACACCCTGACCTACGACTCTACTCCCTGACCTACGACTCTACGCCCTGACCTACGACTCTACTCCCTGACCTACGACTCTACTCCCTGACCTGCGAATCTACGCCCTGACCTACGACTCTACTCCCTGACCTGCGAATCTACGCCCTGACCTACGACTCTACTCCCTGACCTGCGAATCTACGCCCTGACCTACGACTCTACTCCCTGACCTGCGAATCTACGCCCTGACCTACGACTCTACTCCCTGACCTGCGAATCTACGCCCTGACCTACGACTCTACTCCCTGACCTACGACTCTACGCCCTGACCTACGACTCTACGCCCTGACCTATGACTCTACTCCCTGACCTACGACTCTGTGCCTACGACTCTACACCCTGACCTACAACTTTACACCCTGACCTACGATTCTATACCCTGACCTATGACTCTACTCCCTACGACTCTACGCCCTGACCTACAACTTTATGCCTTGACCTACGACGCCACGCACTGACCTACAACTTTACACCCTGACCTATGACTCTACTCCCTGACCTACGACTCTACTCCCTGACCTACGACTCTACGCCCTGACCTACAACTTTACACCCTGACCTACGACTCTACTCCCTGACCTACGACTCTACGCCCTGACCTACAACTTTACACCCTGACCTATGACTCTACGCCCTGACCTATGACTCTACTCCCTGACCTACGACTCTGTGCCTACGACTCTACACCCTGACCTACAACTTTACACCCTGACCTACGATTCTATACCCTGACCTATGACTCTACTCCCTACGACTCTACGCCCTGACCTACAACTTTATGCCTTGACCTACGACGCCACGCACTGACCTACAACTTTACACCCTGACCTATGACTCTACACCCTGACCTACGACTCTACACCCTGACCTACGACTCTACTCCCTGACCTACGACTCTACGCCCTGACCTACGACTCTACTCCCTGACCTACGACTCTACGCCCTGACCTACGACTCTACTCCCTGACCTGCGAATCTACGCCCTGACCTACGACTCTACTCCCTGACCTACGACTCTACGTCCTGACCTACGACTCTACTCCCTGACCCATGACTCTACTCCCTGACCTACGACGTTATGCCCTGACCTACAACTTTACACCCTGACCTATGACTCTACTCCCTGACCTACGACTCTACTCCTTGACATATGGCTTCACACACTGACATATTATTAAATGTGTGTTCAGCTGGTTCGAGATTGAGATTAGAAGGTACTGATCCACATCCCGACACACTCTGCTTTAATCAGGGCATTGACTCTTTTTCACAGTAGACAGCTCGAAGTATTGATCCAGTGCCTCAGGGTTTCTTGGACTTCCTCATCGAATTGACACTGATGTTCAAGTTCAGGTGCTTTCTGTCATAAGTGTCAGTACATTTTATTTTTATTTGAGGTTAAGCAACGTTGACCATCCACCCTACTGAAGATGTTGTATAAGAATAATCCATATTACACACCACAAATGTAGACATGTCTAATTATTTGCTTACTCTTTAGACTACCATGCATCACATGCTAGATAAAGCTTAGATATATTCAGAGATGTGAAGAAAACTCTGTAAAACTCACACCATATCCCCGAATATGAGCAAATTCATTATTCTATCACAGTCCTGGTAGAACTACATGAATGACCGATATGGACAAGAAATAAAAATTGGCCTGTCATTCTTCAGATGATTTATGCAGATGGAATTATTATTAGGTCGATATTTCACTCACTGACCTTTCTGTAAGAGACGTGTGGCAGAAAGCTGAATTCGGAATTCAGTTTCGGAAGATTACAGCCGAGCTCGCTGGGATTTTGGTAAATGTTTTACATTTAATTTTAAATTGATTATTTTCCTCTTACAGAACGTCCCCATGTGTTTTATTCCTCTTATACCACAGCAACTTACCAACTATTACAATTTAATTTATTAAACATCATATTTTATATCTATTTATCTTTTATATCTATATCTAATCATGTTAGTTCCTGTTGTCACTTGCGTTATAGCAGCTATAAACACTCGTTCCCTCACCAGCGTCTCTTTATTCTCTCTCTTCAAGTTAATAAGAGAAAAATAAACGCAGTTTGTTACGCATGTTACTGAGAAACCGCAAAGAAGCGTAAACTCCTCTGTCCTGAAGATGTCGGAAAACTTCAACTTACAGCTTTACCTCTGACTGTTACAAAGCGCTAACACTGGAGACTCCTTCCCTAAATGTTACATAAACATCTCCTTACAGAAAACTTCATCGTTTGAACGTTTTTTTAATCTGCTGTACACGTCCCTGTGAATGAGCTGTTGCTATAGAAACGATAAAGTATTAGAGCGAGTGCATTAATATAAACCTGCACTACTGTCAGAGCTGCTGTTATAGAAAACTAATCAACACCGTCTGACCAATCAGAGTGCAGATACGTAGGGTTAGGATGTGTTCTGTAAGAGAGCAATGGAATCGTTTACATAAATAGAACTAGTTTATGATTAAGAGAGAAACAGGAAGAAAATTTCTAGTAAGCATGATTCAGTTGAGCTAACCATCACGGCGGCAGCGGAGTGATTGATAATCAGCATCGTCGCGAGACACACACACACACACACACACACACACACTCACACACACACACACACACACACACACTCACACACACTCACACACACACACACACACGGGACACGTTCCACCAGCGCAGTCCGTCACTCTGTCCTCGCCTTTTCTCCTAATTACGTCTGGCTCTGAGTGTGACTGAAGCCCGAGGTGCTGGTTTGTAACTCATCACTGATGTGAGAGGTGTGTGTGGGAATCGCAGTGCAGCGCTGGCAGAAATCCACATCTTCAGGACTAAAGGATTAGAGGAGTGTGAGGTTATTAGATCCGGCTGTGTCCTGGGGTTACAGGTTCGCTACAGAAGTGGTATCATTTCACTTTCTGAGAAGACTCAGGATCTTCTCTCGCCCATGGGTCCTTAAACCAAATCTGTGCTGTGTTATATAATTGGTGCTCTGTGGCTTCTCCCACGCCCTGAACTCAGGAACCTGTGGAGAAACTTCTTAGCACATCATCAGGATGGCAAACATCATTGCATGGGAAACTCGTTTAAAGCATCAATTACTCCTCCTTCTGAGATAACTGAGTGGAGGATGGTGAGTTGTACAAAGTGAAGAATCTTGAAGATCTTCAGAGGTTCACACACAGGTGATGATGTCTGGTGATTTGGTTCAGAGACCTGATTAGGCTGGAACTCTACAGGTCTCCAGGGTGCAGTTAATCCAAATGTCATTAGTGACGCTTAACCTCAGATGAGCATATGGTGGGTCATTAGTGGGACTGAACATTTGATGAACCATATGGTGGAGTGTTGAGAACGTTTAACGTTAATTTTTTCCAAACTGGACTGTCGCAGGATGACAAGGTTCAACACCAAGTTCAATGTTTTCTTACACATTTGAGAAACACTAGCTTTGTGTACATGCTAATAATTAATTAATAATCCAATGAGCTCCAACAGAATAAAAAAAATCATGCTAACATCATCAGAACTAATTAGCGTTAACTGATTGATATTTATGTCCAACTGAACAAAATAACCAGTTGAACTGAGTTGTATACATTCTGCACATTCTGTTCATCAGCTAACACGATGAACTAATTATTAGCTAACTGTTACACCCTGACATGACATTTACTTCTGAACCCTGCGCTCTGATTGGTCAGAAGGTGTTGATTAGTTTTCTAGAACAGCAGCTCTGACAGTAGCGCAGGTTTATATTAATGCACTCGTTCTAATACGTTATCGTTTCTATAGCAACGGCTCATTCACGGGGACGCGTACAGCAGATTCTCCACATAAATGGATAAAACAACGCGTGTAATTGTTGCTATGGTGAAGATTTCTTAATATAAAGAGACATTTATGTAACATTGATGGAAGGAGTCTCCAGTGTCAGCGCTTTGTAACAGTCAGAGGTAAAGCTGTAACTGTAAGTTTTCTAACTTTGTGTGACAGTTTAAGGAAGGCCCACGTATCAGACGTCCACATACCTTTGGCCTTACAGCATAACAATAAACGGATAAAAATTACAACATATTAATCAATTTTATTTACAATAAATAAAAATTGTAATTGTTGCTAAATTGCTGTGGTGTAAGAGGAATAAAACACTTGGGGACGTGCTGTTAGAGGAAAATAATCAACTTCAGGATGGTAGCTCTGCTGTACAGTAACAATCGCACCCCCCCGTCACATCTTGAGCTGTTGCTATAGAAACGATAACGTATTAGAACGAGCGCATTAATATAAACCTGCGATGTGCAGCTGCGCTACTGTCAGAGCTGCTGTTATAGAGAATTAATCAACACTCCAACATTCCACAGCGCTGTGGTGTAAATATTGATAATGGATGGAAGCCATTTTGAAAAGTGAGATGATTAAAATTGATTATAAACAGAGAGGGAGACATTACGAGCGGTCTTACTGCACCTCAGAGAGTCACTACAGCAACACAGCGTCAGAGGTCAAAGGTCAAAGTTGAGAGACTGCTCTTATTCTGTAATAACACTGGGACGTGTAGCAGACACTCCACATAAACAGATTAAAGACAAGTTTATGTAACATGTAAGGAAGGAGTCTCCAGTGTCAGCGCTTTGTAACAGTCAGAGGTAAAGCTGGAACTTTAAGTTTTTCGACGTCTTCAGGACAGAGGAGTTTACGCTTCTTTGCGGTTTCTCAGTAACATGCGGAACAAGCTGCGTTTATTTTTGTCTTATTAACTTGAAGAGAGAGAATAAAGAGGCTGTTTATAGCTGCTATAACGTAAGCGACAACAGGAACTAACTCGTTTCCCTGATGTTCCACAACATTAAATGTAACTATAAATGGATAAAAAAGTATGCTGTGATGTTTAATAAATAAATAATAATAATCTTCAGCAAATTGTTCTCTCTGTCTGTCTCTCCACAGTCAGATGTTTGTAGCCCGGAGATTGGAAGATTGGATAAACATTTATATATAGTCATTTTTTTAAATGCAGATTTCATGCTTTGTCAGAGAGTTTTGCTGCAGTCACACAAACACGCTCACAAACTTTTAAATCTCCGAACTTGAAAATTGCAGCTGTAATGCTTTTCCGGCTCGGCGGCACCCTGAGCTGGCAGAAATGCTGATTCTGTCCCGGAGACTAATGATGTTGACCGTCCGCGTCTAATCTGGGAGCGGGACTGCAAAAGCACATTTTCTTTTAACAAATGCTAAGACACATAACTGTATTAATACCTAAACAGCTGTTATTAGCCTTACAGGCTCCAACGAGGAGGACAAGAGATGGAGAGATGGAGAGAATGAGATATTTATGAGAGAAACATCTCTATAGACTCATCCACTGGAAAAATTTAGCCTTCTGCGTTTTGGGATTTGGCAGAGGCTTTTAACCAAAGCGAGGCAGAAAGAAGTCCAGGTACAGAAGTGTTAAAGCAGAATTTAATCCAAGTTCTTGCTGAAAAGCTCAACACAGAGCTGAGGCAGAGCTGGGAACTGACCTCCGTCTGATTGCCATTAAAAGAACCTCTCCACTGTACTGCAGTCGTACTCCGTGATGATCTACAATGCTAACGTAACTAACATTTAAAGCAATTCAGTGTCACCCAAAATCTAAAAATCGTAAATCATCCTTAAATCACATCAAGATCTTCAGAAACGTGCGTTTTAGAAACACCTTGGAGCTAAAAGCTGGAATGTTAGCAGGGCGGCCATTTTGGATTTTTTTTTGAAGGCAAATTATACCAAAAAGTTATTGCACTTAAAATTATTTCAATTCATTTCACCTTTATTTATTTCGTTATTCCATTTAGCGCTTTTAGCAATGGACATTGTCACAGAGCAGCTTTACAGAAATATATAAGTTCCGAATATAAATTTTAAACCTTTAAATTGATCCTTTTGGATGAATTTCCTGTCTCAGCGCTCCATCTACAGTTCTGGTCTGTATTTACTGAATATTAGTTTTGGACGCATTTTCTGTTCAATCTGAATAACGTATTAGTATTTAGTTGTCATTGTTTTTGTGATTGTTTTGGTTTTGTTTTCTCCTTCCCTCTAAGTTCACCTGGGGTTTATTATCAGTTAATCACGCTGTTTATTTTAGAAGTGTAACCTAAAGCCATAATCTGCATTTATATCTGGATTTGCGCTCAAAATATTCACAGTTGTTTTTGTATTTGGATTTGTGAGCTCAGTAAAGCAGTGTTTATGTCGATTTACTGAGCAAACCGCTGATAAATAAATGAATAGTGCATCTCCAATTCGTATTCTGTTAACAAACTTGATCTTTATTCCATTAGCAGGGTTGCCAGATTCTGTGTATAATGTTCGCGTATTGTATATCGCGTATATATATTTCCGGTTTATGTTTATGTTTATGTTTTGGCCAAATTTTAAATCTTTTTGTGTGATTTTTGAGTTTTAGTTGAGGTTGAAATTTTGCAGAAACTTGGCAACCCTCCCCACGAGCTTCCCTCACAGCTGTTCCTTAGAAACTGCACGGCTTTTTTGTTTTGTTCTGCAGGATCCCAATGCACAACCCTAGTCTGAAAAAGCTGGCACGCTTTCTATATAAAAAAATAAAATAAATCATCAACAGTTCTGGTCTGTATTTACTGAGTATTAGCTTAGGATGCATTTTCTGTTCAATCTGAATAATATATTAGTGTTTAGTTACACTCGGAGTGTATATGTTTTCGGTTTATGTTCCTGGTCTTGGTGTGTTTTTGTGCCTCTTGTCATTCTTGTGTGTTTCCTAGAATAAGCACAAAAGAACACAACAAGATAAACAGAAATATGCACACAGCGTGATTTACTAATAACAAACAAAATGAGATAAATATAAGAGCTAAGAAAGAAGGAGAAAAACAACAACACAATAACAAATGCACATGGAAAACCGAGACCTAAACACGTGACACGTAAGCAGCGCTCGCCACGCCCGGAATAAGCACACGTGCTGAGATGATTTAATAATATCACTTTAAATTTAAATAGAGACTGTTCTTGCACTTTTACAAACAGTTTATTAACAAATCAGATTATGTTTAATGATGTGCTTTGACACACGTACAGGAAGATTTGGGTATGTAGTAACAGAAAAGATTGATCACAGTGCAAAACTAAAGGACTAAACAGGTTTTATGGGGAAAAGTGAATCGGGTCGAGCATGGCGCCCTGAGGAATGCCATCATTTACACGTAACTAACAATAAAGCGTTATTATCTAAGCGAGATCTGCTTTCAGAAATGTTTTCTCTCCCCGAGATCCCCGCTGTGTGTCTCCCCTTTGGACTCGCTATCGTAACACTAACCGTGTTTTGAGCAGGTGTACTGTTCCACGTTTCACAACTCCCCAACAGCAGTGTGAGATATTAACTTACGCAGAACACACGGTTCTACAAACACTCCGTAGCTCAGGTTCTATTATTCAATCCCTGTTTTTCTCTCATCCATATCTCCATTTCTTCTGTTCATCTGATCCACTGTGCTGTGATGTGGCGCTGCTATTGGTAACGGAGCCATCTGTCTCACACACACACACACACACACACACACTTGCTAACAGTGACTCAGCTTTATAGCTGTGAAAGGTCAGGATGAGCCAAACGTCGCAGTTAACGCTGCATTTCTTCAACATTTGCTCAAATTTCAATCCCAAATGTAAGATAAAATCTGTTTATCTTTAAACTGACTGGTGTATGTGTCTGTGTGTGTGTGTGTGTGTGTGTGTGTATATGTGTTCGCATCTTCACACTTGGCCCAAAGTCTCGAGGATTCATTCTTGGCTTGTTCAGGTTTATTGGTTGCACTGAAGAATTATTTCTGAACCACAGATTTTTCTACGCATGATTTTTTTTCTTTACAAAATGAAAAATAATGCTTTAAGAACCAAAAAGCCTTTTAAAAATTGTAGTAATGCCAACATGCATTCAAATGATTTTATTAATATTAAAGAGGAAGCCAACTTTACTGCAGTGATACAGTTGAGAAAACTTGCACTGTTATAGTCGAAACACTCCGAATAAAAAAAAGCAGCGATCTGCGGGGTCCAAGCACTCTTCACAAATAGCCACTTCTTACCAAGTTACACTGAACAATAAAGAGACGTAAAAGTAGCTTTGTGATGAAAGCTCAGTGCTAGTTGTGTGAAATGCCTGCTGAATGCTGATTGGCTGAAGATGGCCATGTTTTTGCCGTAATTCAGTGATGATTAAAAATCCAGGTACAGATTAGCACAATGATTCAGCACACCACGTTTCAGCCCAATTGGACTTTTGGTCCGTTTAATTACACAGTGGGGGAGAAGAGGGAAGGTGAAAAGAACCGAGATTACACTGGATAATATATGCTAACACGCACGCTAACCAGGAATGCTGTCACTGTATAGAACAGAGAATAGAGAATGGCATGACTTAGCGGTATCATGGTGTGCTAGTAATTAGATAATTAGCAGTTTGTATAAGATAACCTACACTAAGCAATGCTAAATGCTAAACACTCACGCCCTGATGTACTGAAGCTTCGTGTGTGTGAAAACCCATGAAATTTTAAAAACACACACAAGCTGGTTCACTAACAGGCCTTACAGAGGATTCTATGGTTCATGTCAATAAATTAACGATAATAAAATAGTGGACGGAGTCAACGTAAATAGATTAATTTAGCACTCAAGGACAGCGATATGTATCTGTTTACTATTAGCAAACATTTAATTATTGCAGGATTATATGTGCAAATTAATACAAAAAAGTGCAGGTATTAAATTTGTGGAAACTTGTTACCATCAGTTAAAAACAGTTAAAAACTTTTTCGTATTTAAGCCTGATAAATGCGTACGTTTTTCTAAATCATGCCTTTTAAAGTTTCTCGAAATGATGACTTACTACTGCAATAAATTTTATTTCATATTTGAAATCCACCACAGCATCTAAACAGTCTTTGAAAAATTAAAAAAAAAAAAAGTTTTCACTGTGTTTATTTACTTTTATCTTAAAACGCATACTCACCTCTACGAAATTTGAACTTATTCTAACATTCGTATTGTACTGTTTCATCGCCGTAAATCAGCGTTATACCTGAGATTCAGTTTCAGCAGACTGACTAACAGGTTCTATCAAGGACTGTGTTTTTCATGTGAGCAAAAGAATAAATAATATATAAATAATATAGAATAATAAATATGAATATGTAATTTGGGGCGTTTCTAATTAAAGTTACAAAATAATGGGCGGAGTCAATTTGCCTTCATCAGACTGCAGCCTGAAAGTGACTTTAATATGATCAAAGGCCAGGTATTAAATTTGCAAAAGTCTGCTATCTTCAATTGAAAACAAAATTTCACTATTTACGTACTTTCATATTAGTACGTAAGTTAAATTCTTTAAAAAAAAGTTATGTTTCTGGAAAAGACGAGTTATTATTGCAGTAAATTTAGTTTCATATTTAATATTCGCTGCCGCATTTAAGCAGTGTTTGAAAAATAAAAGTTTTTTATTTACATTTATTTCAAAATGTACACTCATGTCTACGAACTTTGAAAATTCATATCATGCTTCTTTCGTACATTTCATCATTTTTTCAAATTAATCTTCATTCAAATCATCATTCAAATTAACCTGTTTATTTTCTTCTTATTTACTTCTTTACTGTTTGTACAATTTATTACACACACAATCATTTAAATGTCACAGTTTTAAAAAAGACTTTAAAGAAAAAATATTTAGGAAACAGATTTCACACCTAACCTTCATTAAACAATACACGCACACACACACACACACACACACACACACACACAGCATATTCTTGTCATATTTTCAACTACAAAAGTCCACATTTTCTACCAGCGCTCATCAAATACACAATTTGTGATGCATTGTTAGTGTTTATATGACGGAACACATGAAGATCGATTAGCGGTTAATGCTAAGTGTAATTACAGTGTATTTTTGGTCAAACTGATCAAATTTTTAATAATTTACCAACATATCTGAGGTAAATGTTGACGTTCTGGATAATTCTATAATGTTTCTAGGTCACGTTGTCTTTATATTATCTGTATGAAAGACTTATATGCTAGCTAATTTGATAGCCCCAGTTATAGCTTTATACTAGTTGCCTAGCAACAGTGTTCTTACAACTTTAACCTCTTGGACTGTGAGTGTATCCTGTTAAATTCTCACTTCCATTTGATATGTGTGTGTGTGTGTGTGTGTGTGTTTCCTCAATGCTTTGCCTAGAGACTATTAGTCAAAC
This sequence comes from Pangasianodon hypophthalmus, assembly GCF_027358585.1. Taxonomy (NCBI): domain Eukaryota; kingdom Metazoa; phylum Chordata; class Actinopteri; order Siluriformes; family Pangasiidae; genus Pangasianodon; species Pangasianodon hypophthalmus. Next base: position 510,392 of record NC_069719.1, on the reverse strand, counting down.
TGTTAGCATGCATCATCCTTTGTGTTGTTGTAATCAGAGTTTGTTTGTTGTCTTGTGTTTACCTAATTTTGAAAACTAATGAATCAATTAAATAAACAACTAATTTATTAATTCATTGTGTGATTTGTTGACGGTTATCTACATGTTGTGTATATGGAGTTTACCTGCTGTGAGACTCTGAAAAATGAGCAAGCTAATTAAGTTTAGCGCTGCCTTGTTCTCAGCGTGATGGCAGATCGGAGCCCAAGTAAGAGTGTGTGTGTGTGTGTGTGTGTGTGTGTGTGTGAAGTGAGCAGGGATTCTAAGCACATCTGCAGCTGTCTCAACATCTGTCCATACTCGTTAAGGTGAGACAAAGTGTTTGTGTGTGTGTGTGTTGCCAAATTGTGAATAAATTGCCTGCTACTCATCACTTCCTAACTTTGTACTGCCTCACCTCTACACACACACACACACACACACACACAAATCAAACAAACTATTCGCTTTCTAAGCAGTCTATGCAGAAAGTGAGCAAATCCAAATATGAAGGTGAATTACAAATTAATCTGAAAATAAATGTGAAAGTGGACAAACGTCTCGTCTGAAACAGGACAGAGTTTTACGCTAACCTCCAGGCGCTGCTTGTCTGTTTTAGTTAAGATTTAGACACTAGAAAAGTTTATACACACACACACACACACACACACACACACGTTCTTCTGATTGTAGGAAAAAGATGTTTTATACATACAGTAATTATTAATTACGTAATTAATAAGAAAGAGTGCATGTGAACCTTTCTAGTGTCTAAATCTTCACTAAACCAGGAGGAGAGCAAACAGCATTTTAATCACTTTCATGTAACGTTATTTGTAAACTGTTAGATTTGACACTTTCTTGTAGGAATATTAAATTTTTCAATCAAAATTTGAACCCTGCACTTCTTGACCATTTTTGGCCTATTTCTTTTTCCAATACGTGTGTATTCATTGATACAGTGAAGTCTTCTCCAGGGTAAGGAGATGTTTATGTAACATGTATGGAAGGAGTCTCCAGTGTCAGCGCTCTGTAACAGTCAGAGGTAAAGCTGTAACTTGAAGTTTTCCGATGTCTTCAGGACAGAGGAGTTTACGCTTCTTTGCGGTTTCTCAGTAACATGCGGAACAAGCTGCGATTTTTTTCTCTGATTAACTTGAAGAGAGAGAATAAAGAGGCTGGTGAGGGAACGAGTGTTTATAGCTGCTATAACGTAAGCGACAACAGGAACTTGTTTTACAACATTAAATCTAACATTAGACCATTAAAATGTGCAACATGTCATTCATTAATAAATTAAAAATTGGAATCATTGGTACATGACTGTGGTATAAGAGCAATAAAACACCACAGACTGTGCTGTTATAGGGAAATAATCCACTGCAGGTTGGTAACAGCGTTACATTACGTGTCACAC
>NC_069719.1:491457-503957 GCF_027358585.1 Pangasianodon hypophthalmus | reverse complement strand
CGTGACGGATCATAAAAGACCAAAAGTTCGCTCAGGTACTGTGGCGCGAGACCATTTAGTGCTTTATAGGTCAATAGTAGTATTTTATAATCAATACGAAATTTGATTGGGAGCCAATGCAGTGTGGATAAGATAGGGCTGATGTGGTCATATCTTCTGGTTCTAGTAAGGACTCTCGCTGCTGCATTCTGGACTAACTGGAGCTTGTTTATGCATCTACTGGAACATCCAGACAGTAAGGCATTACAATAATCCAACCTAGAGGTAACAAAAGCATGAACTAATTTTTCTGCATCGTGTAGTGACAATATATTTCTTATTTTAGCAATATTTCTGAGATGAAAGAAAGCAATCCTAGTTATATTATCTACATGAGCTTCAAAAGAAAGACTAGAGTCGATAATCACACCAAGGTCTTTTACTGCTGCACATGATGAAACAGAAAGGTCATCCAGAGTTATTATGTAATCAGAAAGCTTACTTCTAGCTGCATGTGGTCCTAGTACAAGTACTTCTGTCTTGTCAGAATTAAGTAAGAGAAAGTTAATAAGCATCCAGTTTCTAATGTCTTTTACACATTCCTCAACTTTATTAAGCTGGTGTCTGTCATCTGGCTTTGCTGAAACATACAACTGTGTGTCATCAGCGTAACAGTGGAAGCTAATACCATGCTTACGAATAATTTTGCCCAGAGGTAGCATATATAAAGAAAAGAGCAGTGGGCCTAAAACAGAGCCTTGCGGAACACCAAACTTTACCTTAGCATGAGAAGAGAAGTCACCATTTACGTTTACAAACTGATAACGATCAGTCAAATAAGACCTGAGCCAGGAAAGGGCTGTTCCCTTAATGCCTACTACATTTTCTAGTCTGTCGAGGAGAATAGCATGATCAATGGTATCAAAAGCTGCACTAAGGTCAAGCAGCACCAGCAAGGAGACACAACCCTGATCAGAGGCCAGTAGTAGGTCATTTACCACTTTAACCAGTGCTGTCTCTGTGCTATGATGAGGCCTAAATCCTGACTGATACATTTCATGAATGTTATTCCTATGTAAGTATGAGCATAGCTGCTGTGCTACAACCTTTTCAAGGACCTTGGAAATAAAGGGGAGGTTTGATATTGGCCTGTAGTTGGACAGTTGACAGGGATTGAGGTCAGGTTTTTTCAGGGGCTTGATAACTGCTAATTTAAAAGATTTAGGTACATAGCCAATGCTAAGGGAAGAATTGATTATCTTTAAAAGAGGTTTGATTGTTTCAGGAATTATCTGTTTGAGGAAACAAGTAGGTAAAGGATCTAGCATACAGGTTGATGATTTTGATGATGAAATTAGTGAAATTAGTTCAGTCTCTTCAAGGGGAGTAAAGCGTTGTAGTTGTTTATCTAATATTATCATATTATCATCTACAGGGTTAGTTATAGAACTGTCCGGTTTTAAATTAATAGTCTGAATTTCTAGCCTGATATTTTCAATTTTACCATTGAAAAAATTCATGAAGTCATCGCTGCTATATAATGATTGTGTGCGTGTTTCTATTGTGGTCTTATTCCTAGTTAATTTTGCTACAGTATTAAATAAGAATCTAGGATTATTTCTGTTATCTTCAATTAGGGTGGAGAGATACATTGATCTAGCAGCACTAAGAGCTTTCTTATAGCTCAATAGGCTCTCCTTCCATGCTATTTGAAATACTACCAAGTTAGTTTGACGCCATTTACGTTCTAGTTTTCGAGTGGTCTGTTTTAAAGTTCGTGTGTGATCGCTATACCAGGGTGCTAGCTTTTTCTCCCTAATTATTTTTCTTTTAAGTGGAGCTACCTTATCTAGTGAGTTGCAGAACGTTGATTCTAAACATTCAGTTGCCTGGTCAAGTTCTTCGGGATCAGACGGTGATCCAATCATGGTTGATAAATCTGGGAGATTACTGATAAAACTCTGTGCAGTTGTTGACGTGAACGTACGTTTGACACGGTGACGTGGCAAGGTGCATATACTATGATTAATACACATTTTAACTGAGATGAGGTAATGATCTGAGATAGCTTCAGACTGTGGACATGAGACTATATTTTCTATATTTAATCCGAATGTTAGTATTAAATCAAGAGTGAGACCACCACTATGGGTGGGTCCTATTACATTCTGATTAACCCCTACTGAATCTAGAATGGACACAACTGCTGTTCTCAGAGGGTCATCTGGATTATCAAAATGAATATTAAAGTCTCCAACAATTAATGCCTTGTCTAAAGAAACAACCAGGTTAGAGATGAAATCCGCAAATTCACACAGGAATTCAGAATATGGCCCTGGGGGTCTGTAAATAATAATTACTGGAATCACCTGGGTAGACTTATTTTTAGTGGCTACGTATGTTATGTTAGAATAAAGAACTTCAAATGCGTTGAATTTATGACTAGGTTTTTGTGTGACGGCTAGATTATCATTATAAATGACTGCGACGCCTCCTCCTTTGCCAGTTAGACGGGGCTGATGTATGTAACTGTACCCGGGAGGACTAGCTTCATTTTATGCTACAAACTCGTTTGGTTTAATCCACGTTTCTGTTAAACACAGTACATCAAACTCCTGATCAGTAATGGTTTCATTAACAATAAGCGCTTTAGACGTAAGAGATCTAATATTCAACAGTCCTAGCTTCAGATCAACGGTGCTGGCTATGCATTCGGTATGGTTTAATTTTATGTTAATTAGGTTACTAAAACAAACTGTCTGAGTATGTCTATAATTTTGTTTAGCTCGGGGAACAGACACAGTCTCAATACGGTGGAACCTAAGTGACGACTCAGTGCAGCTAGCAGACGGTCGGTTTAATTTTTTTTTAATCTGCTAGCTTACGTACTTGAATGCTAAAAATTATTTGCTGAATAGTATGCTCCAGAGCAAACTGCTTTTTCATACTATTTTACAGTATGTGGTTTTCAGTGAGTATTCCAAACTGCATACTACTATATTAATTATTATATCAAATACTAATATAATATCTGATCCTGATCTACACTATCTACCTGTGTTTAGTTCACGCCTCTGCGAGGTTGATAGATTTTTCTTGTGTAAAAGTGTTTTTCAACAGCGAGAAAATACAAACTAGATGAGAAGAGGACAAAGCACCAGAGAAAGCAATCAATAATAAATTAAATAAATAAAAAAAAGTTGAGTGAAGAAGATCAGAAGAACAGAAGAGTAATGAAGCAAATGAAATAAAAAGAAAGTGATAGAAGAGAAAAGATAAAGCAGAAGACAAGACATTCAAAAAGAGGTTTAAAAAGGGAAAAGGACACAAGTAGGAAAAAAGACAAAACAAAAAAATAAAAAGGAGATAAAAAAGAGAAGAGAATATCGGATAAGAAATGGTTAGAGAAGAAAAGACAGAGAACAGGAGTAAGAAAAAAGGAACAGAAGAGAAAATAAAAAATGAAACATGAATAAAATATGAAATTAAAAGAAAGAAAAAAAAAACGAAGCCAAACTGTGCATGAATTTGGACTAAATATAAATAAATTTTCTTGCTTTTTTTTTTTTTCTTTCTTGCTAGCTTCTAGCTAACATATTTTGGTAAACAGTACGCAGCTGCGATTCCACTGCACACATAGTCTCACTGGGGTTGTGTCTCAAACCGCACACTAAACTGTGTGTGTGTGTGTGTGTGTGTGTGATGTTATCTGTGGTAAATATTATTTAATACTATTTTGGCCATTGTTACGCTTGTCTAGCTAGCTAACCTGATTTGTACGAGCGATATAAGAGCGTGATATTTTAACCCTATTCGATGCTGTTTAGCAGGATAGTAGTGTGTGAATCGTTGATGGAAACGACACAAACACTCACAATTTCATTTCATAAGTTTGCTTAAATCTGCTGCTTCCTCTGGGCTGTAAATCACGTTGGCGCTTTACAGTACAGACCCTGCAGATCTTATTAAAAAAAAAAAAAAAAAAAAAACACTCATCTTTCATCTTACACAGTACGGACGTTCTGGTGAAACAGTCTTCCATCTTACAGAATGATTTATTTTACTCCTGCGTGAGAGAGTGCTGAGTGAGTGATGGGTTTAACTGTGAGCTTTGCGAAGTTTCAGACACTATGTATATACAGTATATACTACTATATATATTCATAATTCATATATATTCAGGTTTTCTTACCTGCCTATTTTCTGTTGGATCCTGATTGGTCAGAAGGTGTTGATTAATTTTCTATAACAGCAGCTCTGACAGTAGCGCAGCTGCAAATCACAGGTTTATGTTAATGCGCTCGTTCTAATACGTTATCGTTTCTATAGTAACATTTCTGTAGTAATTGTTGATGTGTAAGAAGACGTTGGAGACGTTTATTTAACATTTATGATTTATGGAAGGAGTCTCCAGTGTCAGCGCTTTGTAACAGTCAGAGGTGAAGCTGTAGCTTTAAGTTTTCCGACATCTTCAGGACAGAGGAGTTTACGCTTCTTTGCGGTTTCTCGGTAACGTGAGCTGTCTCATAAACGTTCCACGACATTAAATGTAATTATATACAAGCAAAAAATAAGCTACAAAAGAATGCTAATATATTCTACTACGTCTTTGTTTTATTTTGTGCTACGTTGCTGAAATGAAATCATAGAATCTTAAGAAAATAAAAAGTCCAATATACAGATTTACGCACATGATATGAAGAGATTTATTCATACATTTGCACAATTTATACAACTGTGTGTGAAATTACGCAAGAAATGTGTTGAGAATTCAGTTAGTTTGAGAAAAACATTCGTGCTGTAAATTTCACTCGAGTTTGTGTAAATTTGCGTGTAAAGGAGACTCACTAACCTGAATGCTGATTGATCGTCTTTAAATCGTATAATTGTTGATGAGTTACTGCGGTTTTATAAACGATAACGCCATCACGTTTAAATCGCGTCTTTATTTCACTTACACACCGATTTAATGAACATTTTGTGAATCTCAACCACTTCACATTAATGACTTGAAAGAAAGCGATTCCAAAACAAATCCATAAATAAGATGCACAGTAGAACAAAAGTAATGGCGCCCTATAAAAGGAGAAGGAGTTAGTGTGTGTCCATGGTAGCTGACTCGCTGCATTATTGGAAGATTTAGCGCAAGTCGCGCTTAGGTGCCGGTTTTTCACCGTTTAGATGCCATTTTTGTTGTTTTCATCTCTCTTTGCCTTTTATGGAGTTTTATAGGAGTGGCTAAATGTAAACCATGAACACACTCTTTTTTACGGCTGATTAAAGTTTATCAATATACATGAGTACAAAGAAGAACAGCGAGACTTTTGTAAATCTGGTGGAAATTTTTAGTTCAGTTTGGCCACAAAAACACACAACTTTATTTAAAAAAATGGTTAAATGAGGTGTGGTGTTCAGACGTTATGGATCAGGGGGAGACGTGATGGAGCTACAACAAGCGAAAAGTAAACCGAGGCAAATCTGCTGATGTTTATCTGATCCGGAAACCCTCTAAAGTAACGGAAATCCCTCAGAATGTGTTCTAACAAATTTTTACTACTCTGTTTATCATTATTTATGACAGTGGACTGAGATTTTTTGGGCCCTTTGAGATGAAGTGGAAAAGAATCGAGGATGAAACAGACGCGACTCAAACATGCAGAGGGCCATAAATCATTCATCAGGCGAGATTTAGCCCTGTTTTGTTTGTGCGTGTTCTTCTTATCAGTGCCAATCCCGAGGGTAATCTCTTTTTGAGAGTTTCACACACTCTCACTCACACACACACACACACACACACACTCACACACACACACACACACACATTACCCGACAGTGTATTTCCTCAGCAGCACCTGCGTCTCTTGATGCTCTCATTATACAGAAACAAACAGAACAGTTCAATTTCCTTTGCCTTTGAATGCTCAGATATCTGCTCTTACAGTTCCTCCATGTTTAACACGCACAAATATAGTTAGCTGGTAAGTGATACACAGAGATAAACATTCTGTTCATCTGATTAAACACCCAGTGTTGCTAAGTAACAGGCATTAAAGGGGCGGTGCTTACCTTAAACTCAATCAGCCAATCACAACATCACATCAATAGTATGTGCAACTGTAGCTAGTCAGCTAGCAAACCTAGCTACTTGCTTTGATTAGACAATAAAATAGTTTAACAGCAACTCATTATCTAGCAAAAGAGTCCTAAAATAGCTTTCTATCATAATGATACATATTGAGATTTGATTGGTTTGTGAAAGTGATGTCATAGTGATGTCATAAATCAGTCTGAAAATGAACAACACAATTAAAAACAACAGAATTAACAAAATTTTAAGTGATTGATATTTAAATTGTGCACAATCCAACAGCTAACTGAACATCAAGGGGTTCCACATTATGGGAATCATCATTAGATTAGATTAGATTAGATTAGATTAGATTCAACTTCATTGTCATTGTGCAGAGTACAAGTACAGAGCCAATGAAATGCAGTATCATGGATGCTGTTCTATAAAATACGCATGTTATCTACGCTGCTTACATTTTTATCTTAAATTAGATTTTAAAAAAACAATGTTAGCAAAAATATTAGGTAGCTTGTGTTAGCTACCTTGCTATTAAATAAGCTAGCTACTCTTATACAAAGGCAATGTGTTTGGAATACATAGACATAAATAGCTTCCTAGCTAATAGTGCCATAAAGTATTAAATATGGCCAGCTGGTTATCATTACACTCACAGGATGTGATTGCTAATTAGTAGCTAAACATAATTAGCTGGATACCTTGTTAGCAACCATCGCTCTATAAAAGTAAGTTAGCTGTTGTTTTGCTTGTTAGCACTGTAAGTAAGTAAGAAGATATTGGTGTTTAAAGTGCTGTACAAACTATGCTACATGCAGTATATACAAGTAATAAAATGATTAAAAAAATAGATTAAAAGAGCAAGACTGAACAATAATAATAAAAAACTTACACGAAAACTAAATTTTACCTTCGGAATCTAACTAGCACAACAATTCCTAAATCCAATGATAGCTGGCTTTTCCGTTGGATTTGCTCATTAAATACCACACCAGCTGGACACACACACACCACATCTCCATCTATATTCATTTTGGATCATCTAGTGCACTCAGGAAAGAAGCACACACCCCAACGCTAGCTAGCTGCCCGAGTCCTGCGCTAGCTCGCTAAGTCCTGATTGATGAGTTATTGCCGCACTAAATGGCTTTTGGCCAACACGCAGCTCCGCCTGACGTTAAATCCATTAAAGCAGTCCGTGATTAATCTACAAAACCCACATTGTGCTCACTGATGCGATGGCAAGATGGGAAAATTTACAGCTCGGGGAAGGGAAAGGGATGGAGGGATGAAGGGGAGGAGAGGAAAGGAAGAAATGAAACAGGGTTTATTGGGTTTATTGGGTTCTGGAGTTTGGAGTGTACCCATCTTGGAACTGGGAGGAGGTAATTATATTTTTTAAGTTTTGAAAAGCCTTAGCTATGAATCAGCATAAATTACCGTCTGCTCATCACACACACACACACACACACACACACACGCAGGCCATATGGTGTACCAGCAGGTAACTGTCTGACTTTAGACAGAACTTGTTTGACCCCTCCACCAGCTGGCATTCTGGGAAAAAACAACAGCACAACAGGACACCAGTACATCAGCACTCTCTGTGTTTACACAGTTTGCATTGTTTATTCTTAAGCGTTTATTCTGTAGTGTTCAGTTTGTGTAATGTCGCTTTGGTGCTTCTTATTAGGGCACTTGGTTATTAATAAACCACTGAGATATAAACCATGCTAGGGTTAGAACCCTATGTTCCCTGGACCTTAGGTTCGTAATGCGCTATGTTCCGAAAGACCCTTATAACCAGGATCCTAGCTTCTGAGGCCCCTATGTTGCCAAGGCACTATATTTTCAGGGTCCTGTGTAACCAAAGTCCTCCTTTCCCCCTTGATCCTATGTTCCCAATGCTTTAACCCTCTCTTCCCAACTTCAGGTATTCCTAGAGTCATATGTTACTGTTGTTGTTGTTCCTCTTTCAGCTGTTCCTGTTAGGGGTTGCCACTGCAGATCTTTGGGCCACGTATTTGATTTTGTCATAGTTTTTACACCGGACGTCCTTCCTGACACAACCCTCCCCAAGTCTATCTGGGCTCCAGACCGGCACTGAGAGTGCACTGTTGCATGTAACCCCAGTGGCTGGAGCTGGTTCCCTGGCCGGGAATCAAACCCGGGCCACAGCAGTGAGAGCACTGTGGCCTAACCACTAGTCTCCAGGGACCCCAGAGTCATATGTTACTAAGTCCCTATATTCCCAAGGCCCTATGTTCTCTACATCCTATATTCCCAGGATGCTTTGTTTGCAGGGTCTTATGTTTCCAAAATCCTATATTCCTAGGGCCCTATGTCCTAAAGGTTCAATGTTCCCATGGTGCTATATTCCCAGTGTCCTATGTTGCCAATGACTTATGTTCCCATGGTCCTAGGTTCCCAGTGTTGTATGTTCCCAGTGTCCAATATTCCCAGGGTCCTGTGCTACCAAGGTCCTATATTTCCAGGGCCCTATGTCCCCATGAATCTATGTTCCCAGAGTTCTGTGTTCCCAAGTCCTTATATCCCCAAGCCACTATGTTCCCAAAACACTTTATTCCCAAGGTCCTATGTTCCAGGGTCTCGTGTTCCCAGGGTCCTAATTTCCTACTCTTTTTTTGCCTGATTTTCTCAGGACACGTGACTCTCGGTGCTTTATGTTCACTAATGGAGAGTATCTGAGTTTAATCAGTTATCTAACACTAATACAACATTGTTCTAGACAAATATTATTTGAGAACTCATGATTGAAAATTTCAGTTAATTTTTTTCAAATTGTAGTGACACTAAACATTTTATTCAAACAATTACCAAAAAACCCACTAACATTTATCTTTACGTCAGTACTGTCATTCACACACACTTGTCCAATTACCCTAATGGCTGGTATGTGGCCACTTGCAGTAGCGGTGGAGGTTCCAAAACATGTGTACAGTCTATTTCCATGAACTTAATTTCAGTTAGATTGGCTTGCTATCTATATAAACCATTTCTTCAAAAGTATGTGCACCCCTGACTATCACACTCATATGTGTTTCTTCCCCAAACTGTTACCACAAAGTTTAAACCACACAGTTGTATAGAATGGAATAGAATCTCTGTGTGCTGTAGCTTTACAGTTTCCCTTCACTGGAACTAAGAGACTGAAACCTGTTCCAGCATGACAATGCCCCTGTGCACAAAGTGAGCTCCATGAAGACATGGTGTGTGAAGGTTGGAGTGGAAGAACTCGAGTGTCCTGCACAGAGCCCTGACCTCAACCCCACTGAACACCTTTGGGATGAACTGGAACACCGACTGAACCCCAGACCTCCTCGACATCCCAACATCAGCGCCGGACCTCACTAATGCTCTTGTAGCTGAATGAACACAAATCCCCACAGCCACGCTCCAACATCTAGTGGAAAGACTTCCAGAAGAGTGGAGCTCATTATAACAGCAAACACAGGGGAATAAATCTGGAATGGGATGTTCAATAAGCATAAACCTTTGGCCACATAGTGTTGCTAATTAGCTGCGTGTGATAAAAACCTATACGAGAACAAGGCCATTAGTGTGACTCGGTTAAGAAGTGACTCCCTTGTGTGTTATGTTTTATTGTCTTTACTGCTCTCGGCCAGTCAGAAGACACATTAAGGATAAGGATGAAATAAAATCACTTGTTGTCGATAGAAGCAAATGACACTTCTTCAGTAATGTTCTTGACCTTTTTTATTATTCTGTCGTGTCCTGTTTTTGAATGCAGGAAACTGATAAAGAAGAAGAAAGCCTTTATTTGTCACATATACATTACAGTACATCGTATATCTCAGGTTGTTAGCAAGTTGGGGTCGGAACACAGGGTCAGCCATGATACTGAGGAGAGAGGGTTGAGGTCTGAGGAACTGCCTGCAGAGCTCAGAGACAGGATCGTGTTGAAGAACAGATCTGGGGAAGGCTTCAAAAACATTTCTGCTGCATTGAAGGTTCCTAAGAGCACAGTGGCCTCCATAATTCTTAAATGGAAGAAGTTTGGAACAACCAGGAGTCTTCGTAGATCGGGCCAAACTGAGCAATCAGGGGAGAGGAACCTTGGTAAGAGAGTTGACCAAGAACCTGATGATCAGTCTGGTTGAGCTCCAGAGATCATGTGTGGAGAAACCTGCAGAAGGTCAACCATCACTGCAGCACTCCACCGATCTGGGCTTTATGGCAGAGCGGCCAGACAGAAGCCTCTCTTCAGTGCAAAATGTGAAATTTGCCAACGATTACTATTTTTAAATTAAAGAATGACATATCACACTTTTTATCTGTTTAGAGTTACTGTTTAACGTTGTGGAACATCAGTGAACGTCGCTCTTTTTTTCTCTTTTTGTCATAAGTTGAAAGTTACAGCTTTACCTCTGACTGTTTCAAAGCACTCACACTGGAGACTCCTTCCATACATGTTACATAAATGTCTCATTGCTAGCTAGCTAACTAAAGCTATCTAGCAAATTGGACTTAGTGATTATTGCTGCATTATATGGAAAAAAAATAAAAATAAATGTAACTTCTACCATCTTTTTGGGAAAAATATTCCCATCATCCTCCTGGAGCTCTGCTGTGAGGCAACTGACTACATAAATTTGTCTCTGTGTAAGAAAATAAAGTTTCAAATTACAAATTTTAGATTAGATTTCAATCATTAAAGATTTAGAAGAGGTGTGCTAACATTTAATCCAGCTATGCTAATGCTAAATAAAGATTAATGATTAAAAAAAAACAAAACTACACCCACTATTTTTTTTAGTAAAGTTAGCATCATAAGCTAGCTACATAAACCGTCCTAATGTTTAGCAAGAATGAAATGGCAGAGAATACAATAGAAATTTATTCCCAAATTCTCCCAGAGCTAGCGTCGTAACGTTAACATTGTAAGCTAGCTGTGTAATCTGTGAGGTGTAATTTTATCCTCAGAATGATGTCTGAGTGATCTACAAACACAAACATGACAGTTACCACGGAAACGAGTGACATTTTGGTCAGCCATGTTTGCTAAAACGTTTCTATAATGCGACAGCGTTTATCTTCAGAGTGCGCTAATGCTAGCCGTCTGAATCCTTCCTCTTCTCTGCCTCCATCTCTCTTCAGATCCTCTCTAACTCTCTGATACACATCTTCATTAGCGCTTCTGACTCACAGCGCTACGCTACTTACACACACCCTGCTGTACCTCAGGCGACTTCTGTCACAAACGTTTAGCGCATCGCAAATCAAACCAAGCAAGTTCGCTAACAGCTTCGTATTTCACTATAAACCTCTATGAACCTGAAACTAAAAACGTTGCTAATGTGGCTAACAGTGCATGAAAGATACCAGAGGACATTTAGCATAAACATGCTCAGGCTTTACAGAGAAAAGCAAAGCAAAGTTAACAGGAGTCAGTTAGCGCTGTAGAAACTGGACCACTATAACTAGCTTTCATTCTTCAGCTGCTAAACTAGCTAGCAGTTTATTATTAGTAAAGATCAGTTACTAATGAAGTCATGCTAGCTAGTTAACATTACCTTTCATGTTCAAGCAGTGATGATCGTCAGGGCTAGCTAGCATAAATTAAATACTTTTAATTCTATATTAGCAAAGTAGTGAGAGCTAATTAACATAAATGTAACGCTAGCCTGTAAACATTAGCATTTATTGTCTAATTTTAAACATAGCATGGGCCAGTTAGCATTATGTTTGTGCTAGATAGTTAGCATTAGCTTTTGTTATCAAATTGTGAAGATAGTAATTGCCAGTAAGCATTAGCATAAGGCTAGTTAATTAGCGTTAATTTTCAATATGCAATAATAGTAAGGTCCAATTTAGTGTAAGCTTGTAGTTTATAACTGTGGAGTTAGATAGGGCCGGTTAGCTATTTTTAGCATTAGCATTATGCTAGCTATTTAGCATTAGCTTTCATTATCTATTTTTGTAAGAGCCAGTTATCCAACTAGTGGATTCATTTTTCATTAGTGAAGATAGTAAAGACCAGTTAGCATTAAGGTAGTGCTAGCTAACTAGCATTAGCGTTTATTATATAATTGTTAATATTATTGCCATACTAGATATTTGACATTAGCGTTCATTGTTTATTAGCAAATGAAGGAAGAGCCAGTTAGTGTTAAGGTAATGCTAGCTCCTTTATATTAGTTTTAATTCTCTATTTTTGTCTCTATAAGTGAAGATAACAAGGATAAAGAAAAGTAAGGTGACGCTAACGTAATACTGCTTTAATTTATTATTAGCATTAGGGCAATGCTAGAGGGTTGACATTAGGTTTTATTTGTTTATTAGCAGTGATGGTAGGAGATGGTTCCTAGCTGATGGGCTGAAGATCATGCTAACTGATGGGCTGCATGCTAACTGGTAGCTGTAATGCTAACTGCTGGATGTTTACATTTACGCG
>NC_069719.1:463957-481457 GCF_027358585.1 Pangasianodon hypophthalmus | reverse complement strand
TCATTTTAAAATTCAGTGAATTATTTATGTAGCTTTTATACAGTCGAGTTCAACACCATCGTGTCAAATACTAATAAAATCTGAGCAAAGTACAATTTTCAAACCCGCTTCCATTATTCTTCGCTCTTAATCTTATATTACTTCATATTCTAAACTTGATCAGTGTAATAAAATTTACACTTTTTTCATTACTAAAGACCAAAATGCAGTGCGGAATAAAACCCTGTCTCCGGTTCGGAGCTTCACTGTTTATCGATCGTTCATGTTTGTCGATTTTTTTTTCATAGAGTGAATTATGAAGAAAGAACAAAGAAATTACTTCTAAAATGTAATCAGTAGATCATGACTATTATTTGCAAAATGTCAGAATATTAAGAAGAAAAGCTTAAATAATAGAAAAGGTGAATATTCCGTAACTCACCAGAAGTTTTAAAAAAAAAAAAAAAAACTAAGACGAGAGTGTGTGAAGAGAATATTCAGATAAACAGGATTAGCCTCGGATTTAAATAATGCAGCGTTGAATAATGAGGATCGGCTGAATAAAACTTTATACTCCATGGTTGATTGACAGCAGAGAGAAAAGGAATAAAATCATGAGCACTGAAACTTTAGAGAAAATTTCACACACACACACACACACACGCACACACACACACACACACACACAAGCTCTAATTCAAGTCAGCTGTCTATTTTCAAAATAAAATTTCTGGTATAAAACCTAGAAAAGTGACATTTTCTTTCTGAAATGACAAACTTTTAAACTATTACAATTATTAAGCAGGGTTTTCATTTATTTATTTATTTATTTATTTATTTATTTAACTTGTCGCTGTACATCATGCCAGGACATCACTGCCCATCTTTCTTTATTAATTATTTAGGTAATTAGGTATCTAGTTAGTTATTTTTAACTTATTCATGTTATTTTTTCCAGTTATTTCTGCATTAATCCAGTTAATCTACAGCTACATGTTTATCTCTGTCTTTTCCACATACTCGCAGCTGTACACATTCAGCTGTTATTGTTAACTCTATAAAACTGTCTTTACCTTTAAAATGTAGCTCTGTCGTATAAACTGGAATGGATATTTAATAAAACACTCTATAACATTCCAGTCTTCTTTACTTCACAGTTACTAGTGGACACAGCTGGCCTCATTTATCGAGCTGGACACGAACACATTTAAGCGTAAATCATTCGTACGAGTGTTTACACAAGAACTTTGCTTTTAATGAAAATCCTGTGATTTCAGAAAAACGTTCGTGTCGTACTCGTGCTCCTGAGTGTGTGTAAATTTACTCATAATACGACTAACTGGCGTAAACCTCGACCTGATCGACTTCAGATCCTATAATCTGCAGGGATTCCTGCACTTTTCTCTCTGGAATATTCTGTGGAGTTTAAACTGTTTGTGTTTATGACGCTTTTATCCAGAGCGACTGATAGAAGAGCTTTAGAGTCTCGATCAGAAACACGTCCTCATGCTAGTTCACTCGCTCAGGGACTCAGAGCTCCGTCCACAACATTTACTCAAAACCAGCCACTTTATCACTCATATATTAAGACGAATAAAACTAATCCTTCAGTTATGATAAAGAAACAGCGGTGTATAAGCGGAGGACGAGCCGCTCTGTCTGCGCAGAGCCGTAAGCCGTAAACAATGATGGAGGATTTAACGCTCTTACATAACAATTATTGTTATTATATATTATTAACATTTTTATTGGTGTAGAAGTGAATCAAAATAACTTCCACTTCTGTTTTTCAGTCTTTACACTGATCACTCATTTCTGCTCCTAGCTCTCTGTGCACTTTACCTTTTATGGAGTTTTGTGGGCGTCGCTATATGCAAATGAGCTGCTTCAGGAACTCGCTTTGCACTTTGCAGCTGATCAACATACGCACACGAGTACGAATAAAAATCAGCATTTCAGAAACTTTTGTAAATCAGGCAGAAAATTTTAGTTCCGTTTGGCTTACGCAAACATTTACACACAGCTGTATTAAATTATTCATAAACGAGGCCTGATGAGCGGTTATTAAAGAGTTAATTAATTATTCTGTACTAACTAAAGCTTAAGGAATAATTAGCTGATAGATGAATCATGAATAATCAGTGAGTAAATGAGTAATACTCAGACGATAATGTAAAGCGTTTAAAATGTGGCTGTAGATCATTAACTTAATTAAAACATCATTAGCTTAACTAACAGATCATTAGCTTAATTATGAGATCTACATGTGTGTTCACTCTGACCTTCAAATGACCTTCAATCTGCTGCTTTCTTGCTGCTTTTACAATACTCTACACTAAAATATATATTTAATGGCTTAAAATAAAATTAAATGGCTTCCTTATGCAATTAGTTTGTGTTATTTGTAAATGATATATTTTATTTTAAGTTTTTTATTTTTTATATACAATTATATATTTTCAGGTGGCTTTTATATGGTAACTGGTTTTATTATTCAAATTGTTCTTTCTTTTTTTTTTTTTTAAAAAAGCTCAGACTTGTAGTTTTCATTTGTTTTGTTTTATGTACTAATACTCATCACTATTATTAATGTTTTTTTACACTACAATTTTCCAATTAATTTACAATAAATAATTTCAGGTAAAAAAAAAAAAAAACCTGTAAAGTGTGTCCCACCCATGACCCGCATCACATGTGGGCGGAGCTAATGAAACAGACGTATGTTTTTGGACTAGAGGCGTTCTTAAACAAAACCCGCATACCTTTAAAACAGAATAGGCCACGCCCACATGCCATGATGGTAGCAACTGGTACACGCCCACAGGATTAATTAGATGTGTTTCTTAGGCCACACCCACTGCTGAATTATTTATCATTTGATCAACTTCTCTTATTCTTTCACACTTATTTAAAAATCTATTTACGGATAACAAAATAATGCAAATATTAAACTGGATTTCACACAAATGTTTTACACACACACACACACACACAGAGTAACTCTATCATTTGATTAGAAATATTTAATGCATATTTAATGCATATAATGCACATAGAAATATTTAAAACACATTTCAGGTCAGGAAGCCATGTACACTCCCCGCTACTGTACTCTCTGCAGTTTTACATTTCTATAGGTAGCATATGCACACACACACACACACACACACACACTCCCTGTGCAGGGCCATTTAATATCTGTGTTCCCGTGCTGCAGAGAAATGCTGTGTGGAATTTTAATGAGCGAAGCCGAGGCACTGCCTCTAAACTCTTTCCTTCTGTCTCTCTCTCTTTCAGCTCTCAGCCCTTTTACATCCCTCCATCCTTCATCGTTTACTCCTCCATCACACCTCTTCCATTTCTTTCACTCTGACAGCGCCAGAAGTGTGTGTGTGTGTGTGTATGAGAGAGAGAGTACTCTGTATGAGCATTGGGTTCTAATAACATAAATATTATTATTATTATTATTATTATTAATACTTTTGTTTGTAGTTTCAATAATATTCGTACCACATTCCCTAGAGTTTTAATTTAAAAAATCTTCCTTTAATATTCAAATTTATTACAACATTACCGCTGGACCTGCTTATATAACTTTTATAATCTATATATCTTTTTTGCTATAAAAAATAAAATGCATACATGATTGACCCCAAGCAGCACCATCCCCAGAAATTCCACTGATCTTCAGGCCGTCCATGTGGGACCCCAGCAGAGAGCGAACTCACCGATGAGAACTCCAACCAGAAGTAGGGCATCAGGATGGATCAGGCAGGTCCGGAGTGTAGAAGGGGTCAGGATCACTGGCATCACTGGTATCTCAGGAGTAGCATGTGTAGCTTGACAGAGAGAGAGAAAGAAAGAGAGAGAGAGAGAGAGAGAGAAAGGTAGATAGAGATTGTTATGTATGCTAATTGGCACGTAATGGTTAATGGACAATGTACTTTGTGTGCATAGTGCAAGCAGGGACTCCGGCAGGACTAGCTATGACAGCATAACTAAAAGGGACAGCCAGAAGCTAACACAGACATGAGGGAGTCCTGGGACATAAAGCACCAGCCTCTCCACCGTCGACAAACCTGAGTGAACGTGTGAGAGTGGGGGGGCGACAGCATCCAAACATCCCAGTTCACCACAACACTCTATGCCTGTGAAACCCTCCAGACCTGCCCCTGTACCTAAGAAAAAACTATTCACTAAAGGCTTGACTAAACAAATGTGTTTTCAGCCGAGACTTAAACACTGAGACTGTGTCTGAGCCCCGAACACTAAGTGGAAGGCTGTTCCATAACTGTGGGGCTTTGTAAGAGAAAGCTCTACCCCCAGCTGTAGCACGCACTATTCAAGGTACCAACAAATAGCCTGCACCTTTTGATCTGAGTAGGCGTGGCCGATCATAAAAGACCAGGTACTGCGGCACGAGACCATTTAGTGCTTTATAGATCTGGAACTACTAGACAGTAAGGCATCCAGGCATCCCTGGAACATCCAGACAGTAAGGCATTACAATAATCCAACCTAGAGGTAACAAAAGCATGAACTAATTTTTCTGCATCGTGTAGTGACATTATATTTCTTATCTTAGTAATATTTCTGAGATGAAAGAAAGCTATCCTAGTGATATTATCTACATGAGCTTCAAAAGAAAGACTGGAGTCAATAATCACACCAAGGTCTTTTACTGCTGCACATGATGAAACAGAAAGGCCATCCAGAGAATAATAAAATAATTAATAAAAAACTAATTAATGTTGAAAGAATAAAGTTTAAATGGATGCATGATTAAATGTTAAATAAATAATAAATACCAGCTTATTTTTTAATTAGGCAAAATAGTCAGCGTTGATTGAAATAAAAACATTTTACTAAATATTGATAATTCCACCAAAAACTTTATTGCTTTATTATTTGTAATTAAAAATAATATTAAATAATATTAAAAAGTTTTAAAATAACATTATTATTATTATTTTATTTTATTTTATTATTATTATTAATGTTGTTGTTGTTGTATAATTAAGTTATTTGTAATTTAAATAAATAAATAAATAATCAAACACACATTGTTCCTTTTGGTTATTGTGTATATATATATCATATTGTAGAATATTGTACAATCATTTAAAATGATTTAAAAATAATATTACTAAAACACTTTTATTAATGGTGAAATTTAATGGTAACAGTAATTAATGCAATCAGAATTTTTTTCCACCCTGGACTCGGTGTTTTAACCCCCAGTAACAGTCCAACTACAGAGCAGCTCTGTCTGAAGCGTTTAGTCTAATGTAAGATCGATCACATGGTGCTTTATTAAAGAAGCCGGTCCTTTATTAAAGCTCAGCCGCTGTGGGGCTCGGTGTGGAATCAGCACTTTCCTGATCGGCTCCTTAAACTGTTCAATGATGCATGATCTGGAGATTCACTGCTGCACACCAGCCAACTGAAATGAGATAGTGTGGAGCTGCACACAGGTCAGGAACACACACACACACACACACAGAAAAGCAGGTGGAGTCGAGACTAAACATATGAGTGGACTACCGAGAACTGATTTTAGCCATAAATTACCAACTGCGTTCACAACACAGCTGGTCCGCATCAGCCACACCCACAAAATGCCATAAAAGGCAAAGCTCACAGACAGCAGAAGATGAACGGTGACCAAACTATGAAAGAACACAAAGAAAGCATGGCATGCACTAAATCTTTCAGTAAATTATTTATTATTCGGTGGCACCCAGATGAGGATGGGTTCCCTTTTGAGTCTGGTTCCTCTCAAGGTTTCTTCCTCACATTGTCTCTTGTTGTCTCACTGCAGAGGCAGAATCTGATATATATATATATATATATATATATACATACATTGTGGCAGCATGATGATTCTCACCTTTGTTTTATAGTTGACTCCTGTAACCCATGAGTGAGAGAGAGAGACAGAGTGCGAGACTGCTTGGCAGAGCTTGCGAGACACCCCCCCCCACACACACACGAACACATGCCAAGAAGCATGAACTTGAAGCTGACGGAGCGAAAGTTGTGATTGTTTTTCTGTTAAGTTTTGAAAGGGCACTGAAAAGTGCACACTGAATAAATGTGAGCCCGGAGCACAAGACTTCAAGATGGCACCGCACATGGCAGCCTCGGTTTGTTGTTCCTTGGTACTTGTACTGTTTTTGTTTGTTTGTCCTGTCTTAAGCAACTTTTTTCCGATCAGTTTTACAAGAAACGAACTCCTGGACATCAAAAATAGCGCACCAAATAACTTTTTGCCGACGTTTGAGCATTCAGATGTTTTACTGGACATTTTAGTCGGAGGAGCTGCGTTCCTGTACAAACGCTCCAGGCGACGCAAACGAGGGAAGCGCGCTGGTGCGCTCGTGAAATTCCGACAGCACGGTTTTAGGACTCCGCTGCCGAGCATTCATCTGGCGAATCTCCGCTCCCTAGCAAATAAATCGGACGAACTACAACTCCTCACCCGCACAAACAAGGACTTTTTAAACTCTGCTGCGCTTTGCTTCACGGAAACCTGGCTGAACGGAGCCATCCCGGACAGTGGGCTTCATCTAACGGGCTTCCAGCTGTTCAGAGCGGATCGCGTCACCGAGTCGTCGGGGAAAACGAGAGGTGGTGGATTATGTTTTTATATCAATGAAGGCTGGTGTACAGACGTGACAGTTTTAAAGAAGATGTGCTGCCCAAATTTGGAAGCTCTCTTAATTAACTGTAAGCCTTTTTATTCGCCGCGGGAGTTTTCTTCGTTTATTCTGGTGAGTGCGTACATTCCTCCTGACGCGCATGTGAGCGCGGCGCTAGAACTGTTGGCCGATCAGATCACCCACACAGAGCAGCGTTACCCGGACTCTTTCATCATCATTCTCGGTGATTTTAATAAAGCTAATCTCACCCGCGAACTGCCTAAATACAGACAGCACATCACATGCCCCACCAGGGACAGCAATGTACTGGACCATTGCTACACTGTTTTAAAAGAGGCATACCACTCTGTCCCCCGAGCAGCTCTGGGACTCTCTCATCACTGTTTGGTTCATCTTCTACCGGCTTACAAGCAGAAACTTAAATCTGCTGAGCCTGTAGTAAAAACTGTAAAGAGATGGACTACTGAAGCAGAGCGGGACCTACAAGCCTGCTTCGACTGCACTGACTGGAGTGTTTTTGAGGCTGCAGCTACTGATCTGGATGAGCTCACCGACACCGTGACGTCCTACATCAGTTTCTGTGAGGACATGTGTGTTCCCACCAGGACTTATTTAATATTAAACAACGACAAACCTTGGTTCACTGCAAAACTCAAACAGCTTCGCCAGGCCAAAGAGGACGCCTACAGAAGTGGGGACAAAGCCTTGTACAAACAGGCCAAATACACACTGAATAGGGAGATAAGAGTGGCAAAGCAAAACTACTCTGAAAAACTGGAAAAACAGCTTTCAAGTAATGACTCTACATCAGTGTGGAAAGGCCTGAAAGCCATCACCAGCTACAAGACCCCATACCCCACCACTGAGGCCAATCAACAACTGGCTGAAGACCTGAACGAGTTCTACTGTAGGTTTGAAAAGCCTGGTCTGACACCTCACACCCGCTCTGACCGTCTCACAACACAGCCATCAACACCCTCCCCGTCGCTCCCCCCTACTGTTTCTCAGCCTGTACTTAAGATCTGTGAAGATGATGTACGCAAAGTCTTCAGGAAACAGAAGATAAGGAAAGCCAAAGGCCCAGACGGTGTCTCTCCAGCCTGCCTCAAAGCCTGTGCTGTCCAGCTATCATCCATCTTCGCATTGATCTTCAACAGATCACTGGAGCTGTGCGAAGTCCCCTCCTGCTTCAAATGCTCCACCATCATCCCTGTACCCAAGAAACCAAAAATCACAGGACTAAATGACTACAGACCTGTTGCTTTAACGTCTGTGGTCATGAAGTCATTTGAGAGGCTGGTGTTGGCCTACTTGAAGGACATTCCTGGACCCTTGCTGGACCCCCTGCAGTTTGCTTACCGAGCAAACAGGTCTGTGGATGATGCAGTCAATATGGGATTGCACTACATCCTCCAACATCTGGACAAAACAGGGACTTATGCAAGGATCCTGTTTGTGGACTTCAGCTCCGCTT
This sequence comes from Pangasianodon hypophthalmus, assembly GCF_027358585.1. Classification (NCBI taxonomy): domain Eukaryota; kingdom Metazoa; phylum Chordata; class Actinopteri; order Siluriformes; family Pangasiidae; genus Pangasianodon; species Pangasianodon hypophthalmus. Next base: position 473,342 of record NC_069719.1, on the reverse strand, counting down.
TCAACACCATCATCCCAGATACCCTTCTGAATAAACTGACACAGCTCTCTGTACCCACCTCCATCTGTCAGTGGATCACCAGCTTCCTGACAGACAGGCAGCAGCTAGTGAGGCTGGGAAAATTCACATCCAACACCCGCACCATCAGCACTGGAGCTCCTCAGGGCTGCGTTCTCTCCCCACTGCTTTTCTCCCTCTACACAAATGACTGCACCTCTAAGGACCCCTCTGTCAAACTCCTGAAGTTTGCAGATGACACTACAGTCATCGGTCTCATTCAGGATGGCGACGAGTCTGCTTACAGACAAGAGGTTGAGCAGCTGGCTGTCTGGTGCAGTCACAACAACCTGGAGCTGAACACACTCAAAACTGTGGAGATGATAGTGGACTTCAGGAGAAACCCCCCTGCTCTCCCCCTTCTCACCGTCATGGACAGCACCGTGGCTGCAGTGGAGTCATTCAAGTTCCTGGGCACCACCATCTCTCAGGACCTGAAGTGGGACATTCACATTGACTCCATTGTGAAAAAGGCCCAGCAGAGGTTGTACTTCCTTCGTCAACTGAAAAAGTTCAACCTGCCACAGGCGCAGATGACACAGTTTTACTCAGCTGTTACTGAGTCGGTTCTGTGCTCTTCTATAACTGCCTGGTTTGGGTCAGCCAGCAAATCAGATATAAGAAGACTGCAACGGACTGTTAGGACAGCAGAACGGATCATTGGTGTGCACCTGCCCAACCTTCAGGACTTGTACAACTCCAGAGTGAAAAAACGGGCAGCTAACATCATCACAGACCCCTCTCACCCCGGCCACAACCTGTCTGCACTCCTCCCTTCAGGCAGACGTTACAGATCTCTGTGCACTAGGACATCTAGGCATAAAAACAGTTTTTTCCCCCATGCCATCTCCAGCTTAAACAGCTAACACAGGAATCATTACCTGTGTTTTTTTATTCTATAATTCATTTCTGTAATTCATCCTCCACCTCTAATTACTACCTCTTTCTCAGGTATTATGTAAATACATATGCATATCTCTTTATTTATACAGCTGTATATAGAGTAAATAATGCACAAATCTGTACATAAATCTTCTGTTCCAGATTCATACACATTATTATTTTTTATTTTTATTTTTTATTGTTAAGTCTTATTATTTAAATGTTTTTGTTCTCATGTAAGATATGTATGTATATACCAAGAGCACCTTAAAGAAAACCACAACAAATTCCTTGCGTGTCTGCGTGCACACTTGGCGAATAAAGCTGATTCTGATTCTGATTCTAAAATTCCGACTGTCTCCCATGTCTTCCTCTACACCTTCCCACACCGGGGTTCTACAGTGGTGCCGAAACCCAGGATTGAGGTAGGCTCTGATGCCGCCATGGAAACCTCCCTGCTAGCCAAGCTCGACAAAGCCCTTGCCACCCTCCACCAAGCCCAACATCAAGCGATCCTCGACCTGCGTTGCAAGCAGCAGCTGTGCTTCATAGCCCTGGCGCAGGGGCAGGCCAAGAGCCAGTACATTTCCTGCTGTGTCCCCTGCCACCATGCCACACGTGATGCTCCCCAAGATGGATGACGTTTGGGGATGACGCTTCTGGTCGCTGCAGCTCCCTGAGATTGGCCGCCCAATAAGGACTCTTATCCTCATTGGTTGAGAGCAGAGGAGTGAGATTCAGAATGGATCATCAAGCTGGTGGTACCGGAGCAGTTTGTCGCAGTTGAGAGAAATTATTGTATATGGGTCCTGCAGTAGCTAGGCATGGAGCGGAATGTGCGCAGCATTGCTGGGGAGATGGTGCCGGGGCCATCAACAGCAGCTCCACGTCAGGGGGACATGGAGGGTGAGGAGGTGGTGAGGGCTCCACCCCTCCATTCTTGGCAGAGACCCTAAGGCACATCTTCGACCAAGTGAGCGTAATCAATGGTCAGCAAATTCAGCTTAATTTTGCACTATCCCACCTGTACATTTCAGTTAGTAAGGATAGGTTGTAGGTTGAATGACACAGCACACTCAAACAAAAGAAGAAGCAATCCAATTGTTGATCCTGAAGAGCCATCAGGAATTGTTATTCCAGGCAGCTCACCATAATCCCATGGGTGGGCATTTAGGGCAGGAGAAAACACTGAACCACCTAATGGCTCATTTCATTTTTATTGGCCAGGCATTCGTGGCAATGTTCACAGGTGATGTGCGGCATGTCGCGAATGTCATCTGGTGAATCCACCGGCCACCCCAAAAGCGCCATTGTGCCCATTACCATTAATCGAATTGGCATGGACCTCGTTGGGCCGGTAAAAAGGTGTACATGAGGATTTCACTTCATGCTTGTCAAAGGGTCGAAGAAGTTGACTATGAGATTAGGCAAACGGATAGAGGCAATACACTTCAAATATACCACCTCAAATATACCACCCATCTCATGAAACTGTGGAGAGAAGCAGTTCCTGTGGCTCTGGCAATGGTGGTTGATGAGAGAGAGGAGCTGGGACCGGAGGTAAGTTTTAAACATGCGGCCCAATTCACCCCGGTCCTCTATGGAGACCACCTCACACCGTCCCAGAGAGCACAGGTTGCCAGGTTGCAAGAGGAATTTTCTGATGTCTTTTCACCTCTACCCGGTCACAAGAAACCCCATAGAGCACCACAGTGAGACTCCTCCAGGTGTGGTGGTTACCAGCCACCCCTACTGATTACCTGAACACAAGAAAAATGTGGTTTGTGATGAACTCAAGGCTATGCTCGATGTTACAACCCCAATTAGTCTAGGGGTACGTGGGGAATAATACTTATTGGATTATTAAAATATGAGTGGTGTGTGGGTAATCACAGACCAGTGACCAGTAGTGCAAAACAATCCACGTGATTTATTTATCAATATACAAGTAGTGAAGTGTGTAGTGTCGGGTGAGAGTGGTTATATTTACAAACTATTTACAATAAGACAGAAAAGGACACCAAAGGGGAAAAAGGGACGAGAGCGGCACCAAAGCAAAGAAATGAACAAAACAAAACAAGTCTACCTATTTAGCCCTCTAACCTAACTACAAACAAAGATAGAAAGTAAATCTTCACCGTCCAGGACGCTCTAACTACCTACACTAACTAGCCAAACCAAAAGTACAGAGGGTGGTGCTCGCTCCTAACCTAGTGTGTCTAATATAAAACGGACCTCCTGCGTGCTGCACCATGTATGTCACGTGACGTACTTACCTGTCCCCTTTTCCCCAACACTAACAAAGTCACAACTAGGGTAACAAACAACAAATTAACCATACAAACACGTGACTAGCAGAAAGCGGGGAAACATGGAACAACTGACATACAAGGACAAACACAGTAAGGCAGCGTAACTTTACACAGAACAAACAGAGACACAACAGCGTTTTAGTTTAACATAACCAGGACAACAACGACTTTTTCCTGAATGAATGGCAGCGGGTTTTAAATAGGCGGGGTCAGAGGTTGATTGGATGTCACGGTCGATGACATCAGCGGGGTTAATTGAGACAAACAGGAACGTTATCCAATGGGGCGACCGCTGCAGAGAGAGAGAGAAAGAGAGGGAGGGCGAGAGAAAAGGGGGAGAGAACAAAACACAAAAAACACGCGAACATACCCCAGAACGTAACACTCGACATAGGGTTAATCAAGGAGTCCCAAAGTGACTGGAGCAGCCCGGTGCCCATGGGCAATGGATTGGTCCGTTTTTGCGTGGACTTCAGAAAAGTCAACCCGGTGTCTAAATTTGACACATACCCAATGCCTCGCATTGATGAGCTGCTCAATTGGTTTGGCAAAGCTCACTTTTATTCGACACTGGATTTAACCGAGGGATAGATTGGAAGGTTGGCAGATTCCCTTGACTCAAATATCTCGTGAAAAAAACTCCGTTTGGTTTACACGAGTTTGTCAGCTTCCTTTTGGGTTGCTTTGGAGCCCTGTGACATTTCAACCCAGCACTGAGCCTTGTGCAACACCAGTGGAGAGTCTGTGTGGAGCAGATGTGCTCCATGTCATCTGATAAGACCATCCCACCAGGTAGGAAGCAAAGAACTTCCATGCTATAACACAAATTCCAAGACTCATGGAGATTTAAACAGCATGCACGGGATCTTGTGATTGACTGCGTTGAAGGCTGTGATATATCAATACATTTAAAACAAGGCACAGGTGCTGCTAATCTATTTCACTTCCTGGTCTAGGGAGCAGCCTGCTGGTGTGGAGTGGCATGACAATCACACTTCTGATGTTTTGTATAAATTGCTCAGAAGCTTCCAGAGAGTTGCTTGTTTACCGTAAGCGTGTCAGAATCAACAGGTATCAGGTATCGGCCCGTAGTCAGAGCTCGGATATCTCACTGTTGCGTTTGCTAGCTTAGACTCTGATATCTGATATGATGGCTAGTTGTTTTCTTGCTTATGTTTTTTGTTAACTCTGAGTCAGACTGTTGATTTTTGTATATTGGCTAGTTGTTTTCTTGTTACTCTTTTTTTGCTAGCTTTGACCTTTGGCTTGGATTCAGATTTTGATATGATGGTTAATTGTTTTCTTACTAAGGTTTTTTTGCTACCTTAAAGGCCAACTGTTGGTTTTGACTAAAAAAACCTGTTCCTCCTTGCTGAGTAAATGACAGGGTGAAAGATTAAAGCCTGTGTCCTTTACAGCTGAAATCATCAGCTACTGAGCACTAGCCTCTGCTCCTGTGCGATAGCATTAGTGTGTTAGAGCCCACTCATGCATGCAGAGAGACTGATTAGCTTAGCATTACCTCTATGGGGCTTAGCCGGGCTTTAAACTCACATCTGTAAAGTGTGTCAGTTCTCAGTTCAGTGATGTTCAGTTCAGTTTACTGATGATGTATTAGAACTTTTTGTTATGATGTAATCTATTGGGAGGGTTCTGAGTTATGATGTAATATGGGGGGAGGGATCTGGTTTATGATGTAATCTATTGGGAGGGTTCTGTATTATGATGTAATATGGGGGAGGGGTCTGGGTTATGATGTAATATATTGGGAGGGTTCTGAGTTATGATGTAATATAGGGGGAGGGGTCTGGTTTATGATGTAATCTATTGGGAGGGTTCTGTATTATGATGTAATATGGGGGAGGGGTCTGGGTTATGATGTAATATAGGGGGAGGGGTCTGGTTTATGATGTAATCTATTGGGAGGGTTCTGTATTATGATGTAATATGGGGGAGGGGTCTGGGTTATGATGTAATCTATTGGGAGGGTTCTGAGTTATGATGTAATATAGGGGGAGGGGTCTGGTTTATGATGTAATCTATTGGGAGGGTTCTGTATTATGATGTAATATGGGGGAGGGGTCTGGGTTATGATGTAATCTATTGGGAGGGTTCTGTATTATGATGTAATATGGGGAGGGGTCTGGGTTATGATGTAATATATTGGGAGGGTTCTGAGTTATGATGTAATATAGGGGGAGGGGTCTGGTTTATGATGTAATCTATTGGGAGGGTTCTGAGTTATGATGTAATATGGTTGAGGGGTCTGGGTTATGATGTAATATAGGCAGAGGGTTCTGTATTATGATGTAATATAGGGGGAGGGGTCTGGGTTATGATGTAATATAGGGGGAGGGGTCTGGGTTATGATGTAATATGGCAGATGGTTATGATGTAATATAGGGGGAGGGGTCTGGGTTATGATGTAATATAGGGGGAGGGGTCTGGGTTATGATGTAATATGTACATGTATAACTGTAACTTCTATAAATATGTCTCTCTGTCTCTCCCTCTCTGTGTTTCTCTCTCTCTTTCTCTGTCTATCTATCTATCTCTCACTCTCTCCCTGTCTCTCTCCACTCAATTCAAAAATACATTTTTATAGAAATAGAGATAAAAGAAAACAAAACATGAAATAATAAAATAGTGCAAAAAGCAGATAAACCAATAATCACTCAGTGCAAAGGCCCATCAGCTGTGTGTGTGTGTGTGTGTGTGTGTGTCCAGTGACAGGTGGTTTGTCTTCAAATAGCACCTTCTACTTTTTATTTTTCACTCTCACTGACTCTCTCAATGCCTGAGGTGTGTATACACACACACACACACACACACACTTACTTCATTGACAGCTGCTGAAAAGTAGCTGTGAGCTTTTATGAAGAGAAGCACTGAGTGAGCAGTCTGTGTGTGTGTGTGTGTGTGTGTGTGTGTGTGTGTGCGTGTGTGTCATTTAGCACCACTGACTGCTTTTATTACATCAGATATCAAAAAACTGATACACTCACAGGATAACTGTCAAATAACACACACTGCGTTCTGATTGGCTGACAGCAGTACGGTGCGTTCTGATTGGCTGACAGCAGTATGGTTCTGTCTGTCTCTCTTTATCTGTCTATGCGGCTCTGCGTTTGCCTATTTATCTCTCTGTCTCTGTATGTGTCTATCTATCTATCTATCTATCTATCCATCTATCTATCTATTTACACTATATGGCCAAAAGTATGTGCACCCCTGACCATCACATCCATATGTGTTTCTTCCCCAAACTGTTAAGTCTGAAGCACACAACTGTATCTGTGTGCTTATTGTGGTTATATTGTCTCTGTGTGCTGTAGCTTTACAGTTTCCCTTCACTGGAACTAAGAGACTGAAACCTGTTCCAGCATGACAATGCCCCTGTGCACAAAGCGAGCTCCATGAAGACATGGTGTGTGAAGGTTGGAGTGGAAGAACTCGAGTGTCCTGCACAGAGCCCTGACCTCAACCCCACTGAACACCTTTGGGATGAACTGGAACACCGACTGAACCCCAGACCTCCTCGACATCCCAACATCAGCGCCTGACCTCACTAATGCTCTTGTAGCTGAATGAACACAAATCCCCACAGCCACGCTCCAACATCTAGTGGAAAGCCTTCGCAGAAGAGTGGAGCTCATTATAACAGCAAACACACGGGAATAAATCTGGAATGAGACGTTCAACAAGCACATATGGGTGTGATGGTCAGGGGTGCACATACTTTTGGCCATATAGTGTATCTGTGTCTCTATGTATATATAAAATAAATAAACAGTGTATTTTGTTTTCAGTGCATTTGCCTTTTTGGAGATTTTAAAAGTTTGTCTTTGTGAAAAATATGATCTGTCAAACCTTTTCACCGCGGGCGTAAACACACACACACACACAGAGAGAGAGAGAGAGAGAGAGAGAGAGAGAGAGAGAGGGAGAGAAAAAGCAGGAAATGGATTTTTCCCTCCTGCAGCTAATGTGTATCAAGTAAATAGGCCTCATCATCACATTAAAATATGTGTGTGTGTGTGTGTGTGTGTAAGTGCTGACACAGTTCTGTTATTCCTACATTATAATTCGCTTGTGGCATTGTTATTTATTTATTTATTTATTTATTTGATTTTCCCATGTACCTGTGTGTGTGTGTGTGTGTGTGTGTGTGTGTGTGTGTGTGTGTGTGTATGTGCATGCTCAGGCCGGTCAAAGCCAAGGGCACGGTGCAGTGATTACTAACATTAATGAATTACTGTTAATCAAAAAGTGCACACAAACACACACACACACTCACTCACACACACACTCACACACACACACACACACATACCCAGGTTTTGGCAGATTTGCTTGTATGTAATCAGGTGCTGATTAATTCATTAGCTTACAGAATCAGCATGCCAACGTGCACTTGTTAGTCTGTAGGCTTCCTAATGTCTGAACTCTGTTACTTCTGAGTCATAATGATGTCAAAAATGAGCAAAATGCCCAAATTTGGATGATGTCATAATGTAATTTTAATATTTCTATATAATACAGTGTAGAAATAACACACGGCAGACCTGAAGTGTTTTATTCCTCTCATACCACAGCAATTTGCCAACAATCACCATTTTTAAGCAACTTAATGAATGACGCAGCATGCTTTTTATCCATTTATAGTTACATTTAATGTTGTGGAACATCTGTGTAACAAGCTGTTCCTGTTGTCACTTACGTTATAGCAGCTATAAACACTCGTTCCCTCAGCAGCCTCTCTTTATTCTCTCTCTCTTTTTGTCTTATTCAAGTTAATAAGACAAAAAAAACGCAGACTCCTTCCATAAAATTTTAAATAAACATCTCCTTACAGAAAACCGTATTAACGATTATATGCGTTTTTAATCTATTTATGTGGAGCATCCGCTGTACACGTCCCTGTGAATGAGCTGTTACTATGGAAACGATAATGTATAAGAACAAGCGCATTAATATAAACCTGTGATTTGCAGCTGCACTACTGTCGGAGCTGAGTCACGGTTCTGTGCTCTTTTCTCACACTCTCAGTGTCAAATCACACAAAATCTTATGAATAGATGTTCGAGGGCAAAAAAACATCTATTCAGCACACTGAAAGAAGCTTTTTCTCTTTCTCAGGTTTTGATTGAATAAGAGAGTTTGAATGCTGCACCAGAACGGCTGAGAAAAGCACAAATTCCCTACAGAAACTCTGACAATGAGATGAAAAAGAAAAAAATGCTCCATCTCAATGCACAGAATCCATTAAATCAACAAGCTAATCACAAAGTAGTGTCATGGTAAACATGCTAACCTAACAGGAATTCCCTGTTACTGAATATTACTGAATATTATTAATCATTTGACATGAAATACAATAGCTAGCATTACCATGACAGTTAAAAATAAGTAGCTATCTAATTAATAGCCGAATAAAATCAGATTAAATCTGACTAGCTAACTAGCTTTACACTGAATAGTTGTCTAAATATAACTATCTAAAGAGCAGAAAACATCCTGAAAACATCAGCTTGACCTCTCCCGCTTCCTTCCATCCTTCCATCACCCTGAGGCTCTCATTATAAATCACATGATTATTAATGCTGGTATTAATCTCCACTTTACAACCTTCTCCTTTACACCTGCAAATTAGTGAATCCAGAGCCGATAAAGAAGCGCGAGGGCATCGCTCTCTTCTTCATTCAGAAAAAACAGGAAGAGGAAGTGATAATCTTGATGCCTGTTTTCTAAAAGATGCCTTTAATTTAAAAATAAAAAAACAAAGTTCCTAATATTCAGAGTCAGGTTACACAGCTGGATTCTCACATTAATCACTGGTTTAATTTAACTTCGATGCTCTGCTGTAAAGAAAACGTGCTCACGGTGTGAAGGATAATCTGACCTAGCGCTCATCTGCTACGCTTACAGAGAAACTTTAATTTTATTCCTCCAGATAACCATGTCTCTGATTAAGACGCGTCTCCTCTGATGTCCTGCATGTGGGAAAAAACCTTTACATGATGATATTATTAACTAATAAATAGTGTCATATTTATGTGTGTAATTTTGCTCTCGAATGACATTTGAGTGAGTTTGAGTGAATTTACAGCTAAAACATAAACTTCAGTTCAAGA
>NC_069719.1:443957-456457 GCF_027358585.1 Pangasianodon hypophthalmus | reverse complement strand
CTCCTTCACTGAGACTGACACACACAGAGGCCACGCCTCCTTCACTGAGAATGACACACACGGAGGCCACGCCTCCTTCACTGAGACTGACACAGAGGCCACGCCTCTTTCACTGAGACTGGCACAGAGGCCATGCCTCTTTCACTGAGACTGGCACAGAGGCCACGCCTCCTTCACTGAGACTGACACAGAGGCCACGCCTCCTTCACTGAGACTGACACAGAGGCCACGCCTCCTTCACTGAGACTGACACAGAGGCCACGCCTCCTTCACTGAGAGTGTTCTCTTTGTTGAAAATAAAATACTAGCATGTTTTATTAGCCTTCCACTCTAGTTTATATAACCCTGTGTGTGTGTGTATATTTGTGTGTGTGAGTGTGTTTGTGTGTTTGTGTGTGTGTGTGTGTGCATGTGTGTGTTTGTGTGTAGGTGTTTTAATTATACTAATGTGTGTAAATGTGTGTGAATGATGTGTGTACTGAGGATAAACACACTGATTTTACACTGCACTCATTCATTAATGTCAGAATCTTTATACCGGCGCTGCACAGTAAACGCCCACATCAGCTTCCGGAACTTTCTCTCCTCCTCATTCACTCAACACATAACCTCTCCAGCAAGGTCTAGAATAAAGAGATTAGAGGATTAAACTGATCCTGTCACAGTGGTGTTTTTAAGCGGAGTATGCTAATTAACACTCATCACACAGTGCTGTTGGGTTCTGGGTTCTGATTGATCAGAAAGTGTTGATTTTAATGTTACGTTATCGTTTCTATAGTAACGGCTCATTCAGAGGAACTTCTACAGCAGACGCTGACGTTTTCTCCTATTATTTAACACTTATGGAAGGAGTCTCCAGTGTCAGAGGTAAAGCTGTAACTTTAAGTTTTCCGACGTCTTCAGGACAGAGGAGTTTACGCTTCGTTGCGGTTTCTCGGTAACGTGACGTAACAAGCTGCGTTTTTTTTGGCTTATTAACTTGAAGAGAGAGAATAAAGAGAGGCTGGTGAGGGAACGAGTGTTTATAGCTGCTATAACGTAAGTGACAACAGGAACTCACTCGTTTCACAGACATTAAATGGATAAAACTATAAAAGGATAAAAAGTATAATGTGTCGTTCTTTAATAAATAAAAGTTGTAACTGTTGGTAAGTTGCTGTGGTGTAAGAGGAATAAAACACTTGGGGACGTGCTGTTATAGGAAAATAATCAGCTTTGGAGTGGTAACAGTACCTCCGCTTCATTCTTCTTTTCTTTTTTTCTAATGCTTTGAAATAAGATTGCTAATTGTAGCTTGAGTAAAAATGTTAGCAATGAATAAATGAATGTTAGCCATCAGTTATCGTTTACGTCACACTCGTAGTATTTGATGTCATTCTGTTAGAGATGTTAGCATAATTTTCTTATGTTCCAGATAATAATGAAAAGGAGTGCGATATAACACTAAAGCTAACGGCGGCCATTTTTGATTTTATTAACATGTCCAAAACAATCTGAGGAAAGGGATCTTTTCCATCCTCCTGAATATTTCCCTATATCTTAAGGATATATCTTAATCTTAAGGCTACATCTAGCATATTAAGTCACAGTAACGAGGGACAAACATACCGTAACTTGTGAAAAGAAACAGGCACTAAATCCAATGCTAATTACAGACAGATACAAAATGGCCGCCCCTGTGATTTTGCCACCAAGTCCAGAGTCGGAAAAATGAGAGTTCCCATCCTCGCAAATTTTGATTAACAGTTAGCATATTAATGCGGAGTAACAATACATATTCAAGCGACCTGAATGAGCTGTCTTACAAAACGTGTAAAAAATCCAATGCTAACTACGTACAAAATGCTAATTGTTAGCTATTTCAGTGTGAGTAACTGTATTAGGATGCCGCCATTTTGAATAAATATGTCATGAGCAGGTTTATGGACAGATGGACATGTGAAGTATTTAATAATAATGAGTAGAAGTGCAATAATAATGGCACGATAGGCCACTATATTTTGCAATAAGTCACTGTGTGTATGCAGCTTTCCAGAATCAGGTATTGATCCGTCTTATAAACATGCGCTAAATCCGATGCTAAAACCTGGAAGCAAACGCACGCCGCCTCACTCCATGCCATCTGGTCTATATATTGAGTAATTTTATCTGAAGCAGGTCTCCAGGCTCCAATTATCCACTAAACTGCCTCATTAAACCCAAACCATCACCTTGAACTCTGGAATTTAACCCATGACCTTAAACATGAATATGAATTATGAGAAGAACTCAATCACCATAAAGCCCATGTGACCTTCGTCATCGTTTAATCGGAGATCACGCTGCGAGGTCGGAATTTAAACTTCATTCATTTACATCACACTTTCTCCAGTTTTTCCCGAGTCATAGCGCGTCTGCTCTCAGGCGCCGTCTCACAAACTGTTTATTCTCTGTGTGAATTAAACCATAATTAACTTCAAGCAAGTTTTAACAACAAGAAATAACTTATGAATGTTAATAAATGTTAAATAATTGCCAGTTAATAACATACATAATTACATAATACATAAGAATATGCTTTGTAATTAACCTGTTAACTTAATTAATAATTGTGGAATAAAATATATTTATAGTTTCACTGCCGTCTGACACTTCAGCATTCCATAAACTTTAATATTCCAAACGCATCAGAATTCCATACGCTTTGGTTTTCAGTGCGCTTCAGTATTCCATTTATTTCACTGTAGTATTTCATAAACTTTAGTAATCCATATACAATACTTTAGGATTCCATAAACTTAAATATCCCATATATTTTTATATTCCATACATGCCAGCATTCCTTAAACTTTAGTATTCCATATAAAGTAATTTAGTAATTTATAAACTCCGGGCCTTCTCCATTAGCGAGTGAGACAGAAAGAGAGAGCCATGGCAAGCAGCAGCGGAGGTGGAAAAAGAAAAATTGATCAGGAAAATTGTGTCTTTCAAGCAAGATGAGAAACTGATTATTTGTTCATAAACTTTAAAGGTAAACCCATGTGTCTAGTGCGCTTAGAAACGTTATCAGTCATGAAAGATTTCAACATAAGTCGCCACTACAACACCTTACACAAAGTTAAATATGAGAAGTATACTGCAGATGCCAGAGCCGCCATTGTGGCAGACCTCAAATCAAAAGTACAAAAACAACAGTATTGTTTTACCAGAGCCACAACCACACAGGCGTCTGCTCTCAAGGCGTCTTACGCAGTTGCACTCGAGCTTGCCAAAGCAAAGAAGCCCTTGTCAGATGGCGAACTTATAAAGAGGTGTGCCATTGAAATGGCCAAAGCTTTTGGGGACGATAACATGGTGAAAAACCTTGAAGCGGTCTCATTGTCTCGTCGCACGGTGACTCGCAGAGTTTTTGATATTCACGATCACGTGGAGGGAAAGATTAAACAAGTTATGCATGACTGCAAGTACTTCTCCTTGGCCTTGGATGAGAGTACTGACGTGACAGACGTTAGCCAGCTACTGATTTTTACAAGAACTTTTGACAGTTTATTTGAAGTGCATGAGGAGTTGTTAAAATCGGTGTCGTTGCATGACACTACTAGGGGCACGGACATTTTCAATGCCGTTCAAAATGTTGTAAGCGCGTATGGGGGCTTTGACAAGCTGTCAGCGGTTGTAACTGATGGTGCTCCCGCGATGCAAGGGAGACACGCTGGATTTGCAGGGCTCCTTCAACAGAGCGGAGTGAACTGCCCTATACTGCACTGTATCATACAACAGGTTAGTAGGCCTAATTCATGTTGAGATATTATTTGACATGAAAGACAAACATAGGCCAATTTTAAAGGTTAAATGTAATCTTCATTTATCTCCACAGGAGGTCCTATGTGCCACGACGCTGGACTTTAGCCACGTTATGGATTTAGTGACTAAAATAACAAATCAAGCACATTAGGGTTAGAGCACATTCCTTGCTCAAGGACACAATGGTAGCAGCCAGGATTCGAACCCATAATTTTCAGGCTACTAACATGCTAGCCAGCTTCCGTAACCACTGCGCCATCACCACGTGTCATGAGTTTGATTTATGACAGCATTTGCACAAAAAAACCCTCAGGAATGTGATTATTTTTGTTTCTTCAATCTTTTTGGAATACATTTGAGTAATGTGAAATATATGCGTTTACTGTGCTGTATGTTGGTTCAATAAACATCCAAACATAGATGTATATTTTGGTGTCATGTAAAATGGTAGCCTTCTCCAATCCAATTAGTGGAAGTGTACAGTCTTATGCGGCCCTCTCGTATCGATGAAGAAAAATTGTGGCCCTCTCCATCATTAAAGTTGCCCATCCCTGCCTTAGATACTTTACACATCAGTATTCCATGTACTTCAGTATTCCCTATACTTTAGTATTCCGTACACATCAGTATTCCACATGCTTTAGTATTCCGTACACTTCAGTATTCCATATACATTAGTATTCCTTACACTTCAGTATTCCATATACATTAGTATTCCTTACACTTCAGTGTTCCATATACTTTAGTATTCCATATACTTTAGTATTCCTTACACTTTAGTATTCCATATACTTTAGTATTCCATATACTTTAGTATTCCGTACACATCAGTATTCCACATGCTTTAGTATTCCGTACACTTCAGTATTCCATATACTTTAGTATTCCTTACACTTCAGTATTCCATATACATTAGTATTCCTTACACTTCAGTATTCCATATACTTTAGTATTCCATATACTTTAGTATTCCTTACACTTTAGTATTCCGTACACTTCAGTATTCCCTATACTTTAGTATTCCTTACACTTCAGTATTCCATATACATTAGTATTACTTACACTTCAGTATTCCATATACTTTAGTATTCCTTACACTTTAGTATTCCATATACTTTAGTATTCCATATACTTTAGTATTCCATATACTTTAGTATTCCATATACTTTAGTATTCCTTACACTTCAGTATTCCATATACTTTAGTATTCCATATACTTTAGTATTCCTTACACTTTAGTATTCCTTACACTTTAGTATTCCATATACTTTAGTATTCCTTACACTTTAGTATTCCATATACTTTAGTATTCCATATACTTTAGTATTCCTTACACTTTAGTATTCCTTACACTTTAGTATTCCTTACACTTTAGTATTCCTTACACTTTAGTATTCCATATACTTTAGTATTCCTTACACTTCAGTATTCCATATACTTTAGTATTCCTTACACTTCAGTATTCCATAAACACTTGTATGTTATGTATTAAATATAAACTGTTATTATTTATTTCTTTTTCCATTAAACCTGTGTATGAGAGCACACACACTCTGTGATTTACTCTGAACAGAACCGCTACAGGACGTGTAAATTCCAGGTGGGGAAGCGTGAGGGATGGTAATGTTATGGAATGGGAAAACCTTTTGCCTTGGCTAATTAAACATTCATCAGTATGCAAGTTCAGTTTTCTTGAACTTCCTATGTGAGGAGATATATTAAAATGAACAATTTTCTCCTGCATAGAGAACACAACATGGTGTTATTAAATTACATACCAAAGAAACATTAAAATGTAATTTCACTTCACACTGTCCCAGTTGCACTGTTCGGAATACTGATGCTTCCTTGCAAGCATGTGTTCGGAATACTGATGAAAATTGATTTTTTTTTTTCATGAAATCTACTGATCCAACTTCTACCAGCTGACTGAAACACACTTTGCATTGTTATGTAGATTTTACAGTGAAAAGCATTAAAATATAAAAAAATACACAGCGAAAGTGAGGAGAAAAGAAAGGATTCTGTCGCTTCTCCACTGGAAAACACGAACATCCATTCCAGTCTGCTACCAGATTAGCGTTTGTGCTAACATTCCTGCCCGGTCTGATGTCAGTCGATGACCTGCTGCTGATTTTTATCAATAATTCCCCGGGATAATTTCTCTTGTTCACGCAGGATGAACAGTGTGTGTTTGGGAATGCACAGCGAGGATAAAGACTGACGCTCAGTCATGGCATTTCTGTGAGATGTTCTGAGCTTTCCTCAGAGCACCAGGCCTCGGTCATTATTGGCCACCTGAGCTTGCTCCAGCCAATCACGTCTCCTCCTCACTGTGTGATTTATGGCTGTTTCCTCTCTCTCCTGCGGATCAGATGATTAATAATCGGCGGTCCGGCACTGACACAGCCCTTCAACACTCTGCTGCAGTCGCCTCCTCTGGTGTTGATGCACAGGAAATTGGAAAAGCTTACATTCACTCGAGCCAAAGGAGCAGATTTATACTGCGCTTACAAACCTGGCAGCTACACGGCTCTACTGAGATCATCTGAGAAGATCAGCAGTGTCTGTCTGCAGGTCACTGACTACATGGGCGTGTCTATCAGTCTATATATGGGAATGTGGGCGTGTCTGTCAGCTCATATATGAGAATGTGGGCGTGTCTGTCAGTCTATATATGGGAATGTGGGCGTGTCTGTCAGCTCATATATGAGAATGTGGGCGTGTCTGTCAGTCTATATATGGGAATGTGGGCGTGTCTGTCAGCTTATATATGAGAATGTGGGCGTGTCTGTCAGTCTATATATATGGGAATGTGGGCGTGTCTGTGAGTCCATATATGAGAATGTGGGCGTGTCTGTCAGTCTATATATGGGAATGTGGGCGTGTCTGTCAGCTTATATATGAGAATGTGGGCGTGTCTGTCAGTCTATATATGGGAATGTGGGCGTGTCTGTCAGCTCATATATGAGAATGTGGGCGTGTCTGTCAGTCTATATATGGGAATGTGGGCGTGTCTGTCAGTCTGTATATGAGAATGTGGGCGTGTCTGTCAGTCTGTATATGGGGATGTGGGCATGTCTGTGAGTCCATATATGGGAATGTGGGCGTGTCTGTCAGCTCATATATGGGAATGTGGGTGTGTCTGTCAGTCTGTATATGGGAATGTGGGCGTGTCTGTCAGTCTGTATATGGGGATGTGGGCATGTCTGTGAGTCCATATATGGGAATGTGGGCGTGTCTGTCAGCTCGTATATGGGAATGTGGGCGTGTCTGTCAGTCTGTATATGGGAATGTGGGTGTGTCTGTCAGCTCGTATATGGGAATGTGGGCGTGTCTGTCAGTCTGTATATGGGAATGTGGGCGTGTCTGTCAGCTCGTATATGGGAATGTGGGCGTGTCTGTCAGCTCGTATGTGGGAATGTGGGCGTGTCTGTCAGCTCGTATGTGGGAATGTGGGTGTGTCTGTCAGCTCGTATATGGGAATGTGGGCGTGTCTGTCAGCCCATATATGGGGATGTGGGTGTGTCTGGCAGTCTGTGTTTCAGGATGTAGGTGTGTCTTTGAGTCCATATATGGGAATGTGTCCATGACTGTGATTCCATATATGGGAATGTGGGTGTGTCTTTAAGTCCATACATGGGAATGTGATCATGTTTTTGATTGTAATAATGTAAAAGATGTGCATGTTTTTAAGTACATGTATGTGAATGTAGCCCTGTTCTATAGTCTCTCTCTCTCTCTCTCTTTCTATTCCTCTGTCTCTCAGTCTGTCTGTCTCTCTTTATCTCTCTCTCTCTCTCTCTCACACACACACACACACACAAACACACACACACACACTTTCTATTCCTGTCTCTCAGTCTGTCTCTCTCTCTCTCTCTCTCTCTGTCTCTCTCTCACACTGTGATCAGTCCTGTGGTGAGAACAGCTCGGCTCTGATAAAGTTAATCTTCACCAAATAGGTCATCATTTAACACATCAAAGGCATTAAATCTACCGTGTTTAGCCTGGAGGATGTTACAGAGCATGAACCAAGCAGACGTTTTCTGAAGCTTGAACAGAATCATTACAAAACCTCCAGCGAGCTGAAGGTCCATTTTAAATTTGCTCATCAGTGAAAAAATGTGAACAAACAAGTTTGAGTAAGAATAAGTTTGAACAAGAGTTTGAATTTGAACCCTTATTTAAAGTCTTAGTGCCTGTAAACACTGAAGAAAACTTTATAGATCATTTAATTGACTTGTTAATGACATAAAGATATTTAAGTAATTAAAATGGTTATTTCCATGACAAAATATCCACGGGTTTGCTTTATAAGCCAGTGAAGATAAAATCCAATGCAAGGATTGTCTCATATCAAGGAAAAAAAAATTAAATATTAAAATATTTTCCCTGAATATAATAATACTTCTCGGATTATTCGTATTTATTCTATTTTATTTGTATTGTTTTCCATTTAGTTTTATTTTATTTCATTTGTGGACATGCACAGAGTAGCAAAATGCCCTATATTCATAGGTTTTTGTTACCATTTTAAAATTAGTTTTATTTTTTCTGACAAGAACGATAATTGAATAGATTGTTTTAATTAAATTATTTTAATTTAGTTTAATTTTTATTAATTTTTTAGGAATATTATTTTATTTAGATTTTGGACAGGCATATTCTTCGCCTACTTGTTGTGCTGTTTGGGGCCTTTTCAGAATTCCAAGATGGCGGCGGCCACCCGGCTGTGCTGTGTCCTCCGGGTATCATTAGGAGGTGAGATTTAATGCAGTGGTTTTATTAATTTCCCCAGTTTAAATCTTCGAGTGGTAATGAATAATAAATAGCGTGTGTGTGTGTGCAGGCTTGTGTGTGTGTTATGAATTTTGTCGCAGTTACACTTGATAAATTCGGGACGTGTCTCCAGCGCATGCGCAGTGTGGTGACATTCAGTATGTGGTTATGACATGTGGAGAATCTCAGAAAGCTGCTTAATCCGTGGATAAGTAGATTATAGTGTGTGTAATTAACGCTGGATCTGGTCAATAGCACGATCCCTGGGTCCTGTCTGCTGTAAGAGCACTACATGTGAAAGAAAGGATCCTACATCATGTAGTGCAGGAAAATAAGAGAGGGAATAAAACATCTTCTGCATCTAACACTGGGTTCTGTATGCTCCAGACTAAACCTTCCGGGATTTAACTCTCTCTAAGTGCACTACAGAGGGAATAAAATGGCCTGGGTTTAGTGCATGTCCTGTGAGAGTTTATATATTTTCCAGAATTGTTGCTTCTGCACTTTTTTAGTGCACTGAGTCACATGAAGGCCAAAAGTTACGTCAATATTTACATGGAGAAAATCCCCATTTTCAGATTTGGAGTTTCTGAGCTCCACATTCAGATTATTAAAATCACCTGCGTGTAGTTCACGCCTCTGAGGTTACCAGATTTTTCTTCAGTAGACGCATCTGAGATGGAGTTTTTCATCAGCGTCTAGACCACCGCCTTTACACACAAACAAACCTGAAAAAAATCAGGGATAGAAAATAACGACTGAAGAAGGAAATAGCTTTTCCTTATTTATTTATTTATTTATTTCTATTTTTATTTATTTATTTATTTATATGGAGCTCTGACAGTTACTCGAGCGCAACTTAATGAAGCCAAGAGACTCTAAATGGAGGTGATGAAATTGTAATGTGTGTGTGAGATGTAGGAGAATTTATCACACTTTTGATTCACTGTGTAGATTGATGTTGTAGAATTAATAAAATAAAGTCAGTGTTTGTGTTAATTCGATGCTGTAGAGAAAACGTGCTCATGGTGTGAAGGATAATCTGACCTAGCGCTCATCTGCTACGCTTACAGAGAAACTTTAACTTCATTCATCACTTTATCCGTAAAATGTTCACTGCTCCAGGTAAAAATAAGTGACGTCTCTGATTAAGACGCGTCTCCTCCCATGTTCTAATTTTTTATGTATTTAATTTTGTCCTTAAACGACATTCCACAGTGTGTGTGAGTGTATTTACGGCTAAATCATAAATCTCAGCGTGGCGTGTTGTGGTTATATTAAACAGTCAGACGGTGGCGCTGGACTTAACGCTGCTCCTCACTCGAGCCGAAATCACGCAAGAAACATGCGCTTAAGATCAAGATCAGAATCGAGCGTAACTGAGACACGCCCCTGTTTTAGATAAACTCTAAAACTGTCTAATCTCTGTTAAGTGCACTACATCTCTGTGCACTACGTAGTGCCCTCCGTACGACCTTTCCGAGTTTTTCCTGTCCATCAGATCTATTTAAAGTTATCTCTGTGTGTGTGTTTGTTGAAGGTGCTAGAACATTAGGGGGTTCTGGATTGTTCTCCTCCGTGGCTCGGCCCAGTGGAAGTTGGATTTGTCCGGCGGCTGCTGTTCCTGCGTCTCCGGCTGCCTGGAGTCAGACTCGTCATTCCAGCTTCTTCAACAAACGTAAGAGCGCGTGACCTTTCACATCATCACATGACTGGAGAACAGTTGAGAACATCACTACACACTTTTTAAAAAAAAAACAAAAACACATTTCAGTGTTGTTCTGTAATGAATGCGTTCTCTTCCTCACTGACATTGAGGAATCGGGGGCACAAACTTTTACTCACGTGTTTGTAAACTGTTTTACCTTCAGAGAACCCTTTCAGAAAGATAAGAACCCTTATTTATTACAAAGAACCCCTGAAGAATGTAGAACTCTACAGCTGAGGGTTTATCAGAAAAGGTTCTAAGGAGAACTATTTTAGGGGATTAAAATCCCTTAATTACCCAAAGGCCCCTTAAATAATATAGAATTTATTAGAGAAGGTTCTAAGTGGAACTGATTCAGAAAGTTAGGAACCCTTAATTATTACAAAGAACCCCTGAAGTATGTAGAACCCTGCAGCAGAGCACGTTCCCTGTCAGAGTCGGTTTAACCAGTGTTTGGAAGATAAGAACCTTTAATTAGGCAGTGAGCCCTTAAAGAACCCCTTTGTTCTGTTCTAAGTGTGTGTGTGTGTGTGTGTTAAGTGTGTGTTACAAACTCCTAATTATTGCTCATTATTTTCTTCTAGAACCTGTCAGGAGTTTAACATGTAACTTCTTGGCACGCTATTAAGAAAAGGTTCTTCAAGGGTTCTTTCAGTAAGATCAACACTGAGTTTTTAAGGTTCTTCGTAATAAGTGCAGATTCGTGGTTTTCTAAACGGGTTCTAGCTGTGGACCTCTCGACTGACGACTGAGTTCTGAAGTTTCTAAGAGTGTATTTCTAAGAACGAAAAGGTGTGTTGGTCATGTGACCTGCGTGTGTGAGTGTTGGTGTGCGTGTGAAAGAGATTAACGATTATGAATTAAAAGTGTGTGTGTGTGTGTGTGTGAGTGTGGTTGTGTGTGAGAGTGTGGTTGTGTGTGAGAGTGTGGTTGTGTGTGTGTGTGTGTGTGTGTGTGTGTGTGTGTGTGAGAGTGTGGTTGTGTGTGAGAGTGTGGTTGTGTGTGAGTGTGGTTGTGTGTGTGAGTGTGGTTGTGTGTGTGTGTGTGTGAGTGTGGTTGTGTGTGTGTGTGTGTGTGTGTGTGTGTGTGTGTGTGGGGTTGTGTGTGTGTTGAGAGCCGCCAGGTTTCTCTGTCCGTTCTAATTAAACTCTAATTAATTCACAACAACATCAAACGAGTCCCACTGCAGTAACACCCCACACACACACACACACCTGTGATGGGAGAGTGTGTGTGTGTGTGTGTTGCGCATGTTTTAGAGTTTAAAGTGAATTTGGAGCTGAATATCTGACAGTAAATTTGATCTGCAGCAACAAAAACCAGCACAAGCACACGGGTCACGACAGAGCTGAAAAATCTACTGCTGCTGTGGATGATGTGGATGATGATGGTGGTGATGATGGTGGTGATGGTGATGATGATGGTGGTGATGGTGATGATGATGATGGTGATGATGGTGGTGGTGATGATGGTGATGGTGATGGTGATGATGATGATGATGATGGTGATGATGATGATGGTGGTGATGATGGTGGTGATGATGGTGATGATGATGATGATGATGATGATGGTGATGATGATGGTGGTGATGATGGTGATGGTGATGGTGATGATGATGATGATGATGGTGATGATGATGGTGGTGATGATGGTGGTGATGATGGTGATGATGATGATGATGATGATGGTGATGATGATGGTGGTGATGATGGTGATGATGATGATGATGATGGTGATGGTGATGATGATGATGATGGTGATGATGATGGTGGTGATGATGGTGATGATGATGATGATGATGGTGATGGTGATAGTGATGGTGGTGGTGATGATGGTGGTGATGGTGGTGGTGATGATGGTGATGATGATGATGGTGGTGATGATGATGATGATGATGATGGTGGTGGTGGTGATGGTGATGATGATGATGGTGATGGTGAAGATGAGACGCTGAGAGTACGTCACATTTCTGTGACACTCGAGTTTATCTCACAATTTCATCTGCCAAAAAACACCAAATGATAAATAGTGTTTCATCCGTGCACGTGGTTTAAGAGAGACAACATCAGAAACAATAAAACTGTAACGTCAGCTCATTTTATCACTGAGTGATTGTGTGTGTGTGTGTGTGTGTGTGTGTGTGTGTGTGAGACAGTGACTGCAGATGAGCTGTGGCGCGGTGTGTTAGCCGAGAGCGGCGCCGGGTCCAGGAAGGGTCGAGGGAAAA
>NC_069719.1:406457-441457 GCF_027358585.1 Pangasianodon hypophthalmus | reverse complement strand
GTAAATGTTATGGAAGAATTTTACGTTTATTTCACACTCACATATTTAAGATAATATAAATCATAACACGATAAAAGAGAGAAAACAGTTTATAACTCGTGCGTTTATTAAACATATAACTTACATTTAATAAAATAAATAATTTCAAAAGTGTAAAATTTATATCTGAAATACACTCTGTGATCAGCTCCTTCTCTTATAGCAGTCATTTCGTATGTGTATAGTTACGGATTATAGCCCACCTGTTTCAGAAGTATTGGCACCCCGTGACACTGCAGGAGTGCTTCAGGGAGCAGTACTCGGTCCAGTCCTGTTCGCTCTCGAGTGGTGTTTTATTCTTAACACACACTGTGCCTGAAAAAAGATGAGCTTTAGACTCTAACTGACCAACAACAAGATGAACAACAGCGCAGCAGTGTGTAATAGTGTTTAATACAGTGTTTATCTCAACAACAACAACACCAACAACAACACCAACAACAACACCACGGCTGTAGCTGATCCACAGGTTGATGGATGGGGTAGAGGGGCGCCAAAACATTCCGCCTGATAAAGTGGTAAATTTCATTCCACAGGCAGGAGACAGAAATGGAACAATTGGCCATTTTGTGAAGTGCAGATTGAAAAGTGCCTGAATCACGCTGTCTGCGGACGAAATAGCCGATTTCAGCTCGTTTTATTGCTCTTTTATTTCTGATCCTATCTCCGTTCCTCCCTTTTTCTCTCCTCAGATTGCTCTTTGTGCTTTCTCCTTTCTTCAACACGCTTTTCAATTTCAATAAAAGCTCTGTCAGGAATTAGTGCTTTCATTCGCCCAGCACTTTCACTGCGACTAATCTGAAGTAAGATAATCACATTGTGGTGCTTAGTGAAGGTGTTTATTACGACTGCTACCGTTTATTCTGCTTCTAAACCCTGAACTCTCATCTCCTGTAAAAAATCAGACTAACAATAATCCACAGGCCACGCCTCCTTCACTGAGACTGACGGGTACAGAGGCCACGTCTCTGTGTGTGTGAGAGCGTGTGTGTGTGTGTGTGTGTGTTTGTGTGCGAGAGAGAGAGTGTGTGAGTGCGAGTGTGTCCAGTCAAGTGGCTTTATTGTCATTTCAGCCGTATACAGCTAGTTTAGTACACAGTGGAATGAAACAACGTTCCTCCAGCACCAGGGAGCTACATAAACATCACAGAACTACAAGAGACTCTACACACTACTACATAAAGTGCACATGAAAACAGCACAATACACTACAATAACTACTGAACCAGGACAGTAAGAGACAGTAAGAGACAGTAAGAGACAGTGCAGCGCCGACCAGCACACAGTTGTAGTGTGAAAGTGTCAGATATAACAAAAGTGCAAAAGAATAACAATATAATAAATTGCTGTAAATGTAAACATACTATGACATAGTATTCAGCAGATAAACTAATACCATATATGGGCATAGCAGTTATTGGGGAAGCAGCCAGATAGAGACTATAATAATGATAAGAAATGATATACAATTTTTTTATAAATACTGTAGCAGCAAAAAAATGTATGTAGTAAATACAGAGATGTGTAAAAATTGCAAAGGGAGTGGAATGGTGTTCAGCTGAGTGTGTGTGTGTGTGTGTGTGTGTGTGTGTGTGTGTGTGTGGTGTCAGTCCAGTTTCTGAGTATTGAGGAGTCTGATGGTTCGGGGGAAGAAACTGTTGCACAGTCTGGTCGTGAGGCCCGAATGCTTCGGTACTGTTTACCAGACGGCAGGAGGGTGAAGAGTGTGGTGTGTGTGTGAGGTGTGTGAGGGGTGTGTGAGGGGTGTGTGTGAGGGGTGTGTGGGGTGTGTTTGGGGTCGTCCACAATGCTGGTGGCTTTGCGGATGCAGCGTGAGATGTGAATGTCCGTGATGGAGGGAAGAGAGACCCCGATGATCTTCTCAGCTGTCCTCACTATCCGCTGCAGGGTCTTGCGATCCGAAACGGTGCAATTCCCAAACCATGCAGTGATGCAGCTGCTCAGGATGCTCTCGATGTCCCTCTGTAGAACATGGTGAGGATGTGGGGTGGGAGATGTGATTTCCTCAGCCTTCTCAGAAAGTACAGGCGCTGCTGGGCTTTCTTAGTTATGGAACTGATGTTGAGCGACCAGGTGAGGTTCTCCGCCAGGTGAACAAGAAATTTGGTGCTCTTGACGATCTCCACGGAGGAGCCGTCGATGTTGAGCAGAGAGTGGTCTCTCTGTGCTCTTCTGAAGTCAACAACCATCTCTTTAGTTTTGTCTACATTTAGAGACAGGTTGTTGACTCTGCACCAGTCCGTTAGATCCAGTTGCAGAGGGAGGTGTTCAGGCCCAGCAGGTTCAGCTTTCCGATCAAGTGCTGAGGAATGATTGTGTTGAATGCTGAACTGAAGTCTAAGAACAGCATTCTAACATAAGTGTCTTTATTGTCCAGGTGGGTGAGGGCCAGATGGAGGGTGGTGGTGATGGCGTCATCTGTTGAGCGGTTGGGGCGGTAAGCGAATTGCAGGGGGTCCAGTGAGGGGGGCAGCAGGGTCTTGATGTGCCTCATGACGAGCCTCTCGAAGCACTTCATGATGATGGGTGTAAGTGCAACGGGACGGTAGTCATTGAGGCAGGACACTGAAGACTTCTTTGGCACGGGGACGATGGTGGTGACCTTGAAGCACGTCGGAATGACGACGCTGCTCAGGGAGGTGTTGAAGGTGTAAGTGAGAACATCCGCCAGCTGGTCTGCACATCCTCTGAGCACTCTGCCAGGAATGATGTCTGGTCCGGCATTCTGATGTTGTCCTGTAGTTGGTGATGGCCTGGATGCCCTGCCACATGTGCCGCGTGTCTCTGCTGGTCTTGAAGTGGTTGTGGATTCTCTGAGTGTGTGTGCGCTTTGCCTCTCTAATGGTCCGGGACAGTTTGGCCCTCGCTGTTCTTGGGGCCGCCTTGTCGCCTGTTCTGAAGGCAGAGTCTCGGGTCTTCAGTAGCGCACGCACCTCTGCAGTCATCCACGGCTTCTGGTTGGAGCGTGAGGTGATGGTCTTGGAGGCGGTGACGTCATCAATACATTTGCTGATATAGCTGGTCACTAATGTCGCGTATTCCTCCACATTGTTGAAGTCGCCGTCAGTTGCCGCTTCCCTGAACGTGTGCCAGTCAGTGTGTTCAAAACAGTCCTGAAGAGCAGAGATGGCTCCTGCTGGTCAGGTTCTCACCTGCTTCAGAACCGGTTTGGAGCGTCTGACTAGCGGTCTGTATGCTGGGATTAGCATAACAGAGATGTGGTCTGAGTAGCCGAGGTGGGGGCGGGGCTCCGCACGGTACGCGCCGGGGATGTTTGTGTAAACAAGATCCAGCGTGTTCTTCCCTCTCGTTGCAAAGTCCACATGCTGATGGAATTTAGGGAGCACTGACTTGAGATTTGCATGGTTGAAATCTCCGGCAACAATAAACAGTCTGTCAGGGTGTGAATTCTGCAGCTCGCTAATAGCCCCATACAGTTCTCAGAGTGAGCTCACAGAGTGAGCATTAGCGCTGGGGGGAATGTACACTCCGATTATGAGGACAGTCGTTAATTCCTGTGGTAAATAAAATGGTCTGCATCTAGCAGTCACAAACTCCACCAGCGATGAGCAGTAGCTAAGAACCAGCACCGAGTTCTTGCACCATTCCGTGTTGATGTAAACACACAAGCCGTCGCCGTGAGCCTTACTGCACAGAGCTGTGTTTCTGTCGGCATGAAACGAGGCTAACCCGTCTAGCTGAATGGCAGCGTCCGGAACTCCGCTGAGCCACGTTTCCGTGAAAACAGAGAAGCAACAGTCTCTAAACTCATGCCGCGTAGTTTGCTGGAGTCGGATGTAGTCCTGTTTATTGTCCAGGGAGCAGACATTGGAGAGCAGGATGGACAGGAGAGCCGGCCGGCTAGGGTTTGTTATTAGCCTAGCACGAACCCCCGCCCTCTTGCCACACTTCTGCTTCCTCGCACGCTGTTTACGACGTCCCCTCTCCCGGCCACTAGCATCAGGCGACCCCAAGGGCAGCAAGCTGAGATCATGTAGCTTCTCCAGCAAATCATCAAGCAGGACATTTGTTGCATGGTTTCTGTACTTTATTAGTGTCTGGCAATGGTAGACACGAACACCGGTTGCTCCAATGTCCGTGTGCCATTAAAAAGTCGGGCTAAGAACAAAAATAGCACCATTTTGGATACGGAGCGGCCGCTGTGTGCTATTGCCGCGCCGCCATCTTGGATCAGTCACATACAAGTGTGTGTGTGTGTCTGAGTGTGTGTGTGTGTGTGTGTGTGTGGCACACCTTTGAAGGAAAGGCACGTAACGTTGGAGGACGTGAGATGATGATTCAGGAGCCTCGTCATTTTAAATGTCAGTAATAATAAAATCTCATACAGTGTTATAATCTCTCTCTCTCTCTCTCTCACACACACACACACACACACACACACACACACACACACACACACATTTAAAGTAAGTGACAAAGTGCTGGTTAGAACTCCTGTCCACTTATAAAGGTGCATTAATTAAATCAGAGGCTTCCAGGAAGCTGTAGATGCTTTGCCAAGGACACAGAGTTTACTGCCAACACTGAGAGACTGAGAGACGGACTGAGAGGAAGAAATAAAGAGTTAGAGTTGGACAGCTAGTGAGAGAGAGAGAGAGAGAGAGAGAGAGATGTTTTTCTCCACAGACTTTTCCTCTAAAGAGAAAGTCTGCCTCCTTCAGTCTGCATCTTGACTGGGCATAAAACTTCCTCTAAAGTCTGCAACTTCTGGGGTCTGCAGTCTGTGAGGGTCCAGGCTGTGAGGTTCTACCTCTTTATTGGTCTGAAGGTAAATCCAGACTAAAAGTTGTTTTTCCTTAGCCTGAAGCTTGCCTCATCCTCTTCATGTGTCTTCTAAAGCATAAAATCTCTGGGGTTTCTTCGAGGTCTAAGCTCTGCCTCTTCTGACAGCTGAAGCTATGCTCCTATGAGGCCTACTGTCTGCTGATTGTTTGACTTTTCTGACTAAAGGCAGCTGACTCTTTCTCGGGCTAAAATCAGCGTCATTTCTGGCCCAAAACTTCGGGCAAACAACCCTCCCCATTCCAGGAACCAAGGTCTACTGGTCAGCCTTTTCCTGGGACCCACGTCAGCTCCGTCCTTGGGTTTGAGTTTCACTCCTTTTCCTGGGGACTGAGTTCAAACCCGTCTTGGGACCGAGGTCAGCCTCTTCCTCAGGATTGAGGTAGATCTTTTTCCTGGAACCGCGGGTCAGCTTCTTCTTGGGGACTCACAGATGATTTGCTTATATCAGTATAAATATAATGAGTGTATTTTTAAATTTTAATTTTATAGAATGTTTCCTGATTCTGATTTTCTTGATTAAAAAGGATCAACTGGGCCAAATCATGTGTCCACTTTTGTTACCTGATCGGATAAAACAAAGTTGTTGGCAGTCCATGCAGACTTTTTGGGTTCTATTGTACGTATGTACACACACACACACACACACACACACACACACACACACACACACACGCACGCACACAGAGACAGAGAGAGTTTCCACTTTTAGCTATGAATAGCTTGTCCCTGCAGTCTTGCTCAACTTCCTCCATTCCCTCGCTCTCCTCCTCCCCAGGAACTCTGTTCTATTGCTTGCCTAATTAGCCTCCGCAATTAAGTTTCTTGCTTTGCATTCTCTTTTAAATTGATCGTAGTGCTTCAGGGCAAACTAGTTTTTTTGTGTTTTTGCGTGAATGGAAGCAGTAGATCTGCATTACTGTTCTTTTCTCTACGAGCCTCTGCAGTAAAGACAGAAACAGCAACTGCAATAAAACACAAAGACAGCAGCTTAACGACTGGACCAACTTAATTACCATGCAAGAGGAGTCTCACTCGCTTTATTCTCTCCATTTATCTATCCATCTCTCCCTCTCTCCCTCCCTTCTTCCCTTCACTCAAATTCTGCCATTCGTTAAATTAAAATTGTGCTGCACTCTTCAGTAATGGGTTTGGACCCGGACACTATGAGCCGTATTCATTACGATAAATGAAATAAAGCTGATATTAACGTTACATCTGGCCACCAATCAGTACTAAGTCATCTCAATATCCACTAATCATGAAGAAAGAAAGCACATTTTACAATAAAGTAATACACTGATTAACCTTTGACCTTAAGATTATCATGGTAACAGTTTAGATGTCGTTTTTATGGGAAAGTGAATTAGCGGTTAGCAGAATAGCGCTGGACCTACACTGGATCTCAGAGGAGTGCTGCTGGGAATAATATGTAATTTAGTGGAAATCTGCATTAGCTCTGCATGCTGTGTGTTTAACCACACGCGTGCACACACACATGCACACGCACACACACGCACACACGCACACACACACACACACACACACTGAGCTTAAGAGTCTCTTTTTGCCTCTGGAGTCGTGTGAAGTGTGTTCTGTTTTATTAAAATGATAATTACGTGTTAAGATAACGAACGGCGGGATTGGATAATGACACAGCCCAGGCTAATAAGCAGATGTTTTGTGTGTGTGTGTGTGTGTTTGTGTGTGTGTGTGTTTTGAGTGTGTTTAACAGTACTGTGTGTGTGTGTGTGTGTGTGTGTGTGTGTGTGTGTGTGTGTGTGTGTGTGTGTGTGTGTGTGTGTGTGCGCGCGCATGCTTCTCAACTCCCACGCTGTTTACTTTATGACTTTGAAATCATTAATATAAATTAGTGTTCTGTTCCACAGGTAATAATTTACATACACATAAAAACAATAAAAACAATATTTCCTGGTTAGTCTGGATGTTGGGGGAAATTTATTAATTATTTAATGAATAATTTATGCTAATTTCCTACTGAAGGTGATGGATCTTTGAAATCCAGCCTCTTTAGAGCTCACTGTCATGTTTCTGCCTGTGAAAATAATAAGCATTGAAACCGGCAGATGAACTGACGAGATGTTGGAACTGATCCAAGCAAGGTCAAGGTCACCGCAAGGTCACCGCAAGGTCACAGCAAGGTCAAATGTCTGAAATAGTTTTTCTTCAATAGCTTTCTTCCTGTTTGAAGATTATTTTCAGGGTTTGCATTACATTACATTAGGACCAGACTTGGTGGCGGAGGCGTCCTCGTCCACGCCGTTGGCGTCAGTTTCTACTTGTTTTAATCTGAAACCATTTTTTTAAAGTGAAGTTCATTTAAAAAAAACAAAAAAAAGGCTTTGGATCCAGAATTGATCCCTGAAGAGCGGCGTTAGTAAGACTTTCAGAAACCCTTCATATTACTGTGACGTGATGAACTTCAGAAACTTTAGCATCAGAGAATGAGGGAATTTTATTAATTAGTTATGTAATAATAATGAATAACTAAATAATTAGCTAGTTACTTAGTAATCTGAGACTTTGTAGTGCAATACTGTGGATAATAAATGCGTCTATAAAATAATGTGTATTAATGGAATATCGTCAGACAGAAAAAAATAATTGCATGTGCCATTACTATAAATATTCACCCCCTTGGACTTCTCCACATTTTGTAGTGTTCGAATGTGGAACTGAAAGGGACTTCAATGGCCTTTTTTCTGTTTGATTTACACACATGCAATAAAAACACTCTCAGGTTCTCCAGCGTAGCTTCCGCAATGTGCTCAGGGTCATTAAGCTCCGCCCCCAGTCTCAAGTCTCTCTTGGACTGGAACAGGTTTTCTTCCTGAATTGTCCTGTAATTGTCTCCATCCGTCTCGCCCTCAAGCCAGGCTAATTTTCCCTGCTGAAGAAAAGCAGTTTCACACGATGCTGCCACCACCATGCTTCATCGTGTTGGTGTTCTTAGTGTTGGGTTTACACCAAACATAGCGCTTTGTGCCAAGCCCAAAAATTTAGTTTTCTTCTCATCAGACTAGAGAACAGAGAACAGCTCTGAGAACAACGTTTACTGAGACTCCCAACAGGATTTTTGCTTCAATAATGTTATTCTTCTCATTGTTCTTCCATGAAGTCCATCTGTATGTGTGGAGCGTCCGGGTCGTGCGGAGCGTCCGGGTCGTGGAGCGTTCGGGTCGTGCGGAGCGTTCGGGTCGTGCGGAGCGTCCGGGTCGTGCGGAGCGTCCGGGTCGTGCGGAGCGTCCGGGTCGTGCGGAGCGTCCGGGTCGTGCGGAGCGTCCGGGTCGCGGAGCGTTCGGGTCGTGTGTAGTCTTTGGGTCATGTGGGTGTACACAGTTTTTGTTTTGCTGTAACTCTGCATTACTAGCTGCTATTTTTGGGATCTGCTAAGCAGAATAAATAAAAATGGCCCATAATGTTAAACAAGTTATCTTTAAATTTTCTCAGAAATCAGTAAGTAGTCAGGCTTCCTGAAGAATTCGTAATGAAGCGATATTTTGGGCAGTTTAAAGCGTTACTGGTGCTGCTGGTCCTGTTACATCATCCACTCAAATTAGAAACTTTACAGACTGACATTTTAACTCAGTGTGTGTGTGTGTGTGTGTGTGTGTGTGTGTGTGTGTGTGTGTGTGTGTGTGTGTGTGTGGTGCCATCAGAGCTCAACACGTTCCCCTTGCCAAGGGTGTGAGAACTCGGTACTCTGCACTCTGTCCGTCTCCATCTACTCACTTCTGATGTCTGACAGCACAGAGGAAAATACATACAAGGTCTCTGAGGTCAGACACGAGGAAGAGAAAAGACGGGGGGAGAAAAGAACAGATTAAAGGATAAAGAGACGGGAAAGAGGGAAACATGGTAAATAAAATTGGAATGGAATGGAAGAGGGTTGGAGGCAGGGTCAGGGTTAGTGGAAGAGCCAGCTGATTTGGATCAAGAGGAACAAATAAAAGGGGAGAGATGTTCACAGCTGTAGGAAGGACCAGAACTGAGATAGAGAGAACTCTGGAATGAGAAAAAGGAGGAGATGGAGAAACGAGTGTTTCGGAACGGACAGAATGAGGAAACGTGGAAAGAGGAAATGAACGAAAGGCGATGAGGGATGACCATGAGGGGGGTTTGGGGGAGTGATCACAGAGCTGAACAATTCTCTGTGGTTTTATTATGAATGAACACACACACACGTGCGCGCACACACACACGTGCACACACACACACACACACACACACACACACACAGATGAATGTAACGGCCGTAATATCAGTCACTCACGCAGGTATTTAATAATGCATGGAGAGAGACTGCTATTGATTCATGTCTTGCTCTCTAACACTTTCTCACACACACACACACACACACACACACACACTCACTCTCTCTTTCTCACACACACACACACATACACACACTCTCTCTTTCTCACACACACACACACACACAGATTTTCTCTGTCTTTCTCTATGGGTATGGAAATCAACTTCAGAATATTGTAGAAAGATACCATGTTTAAAAATTATTATTATTATTATTATTATTATTTTAAATGTAATGAGAGAGGGAGTGTGTATATTTGTGTGTGTGTGTGTGTGTGTGTGTGTGAGAGTGAGAGAGAGAGAGAGAGAGAGTGTGTGTGTGTGTGTGTATGAGAGAGAGTGTGTATATGTGTGTGTGTGTGTATGAGAGGGAGTGTGTATATGTGTGTGTGTGTGTGTGTGTGTGTGTGTGTGAGAGAGAGAGTGAGAGAGAGAGAGACACTGCAGTATCTGAGCTCACGTGCTGCAGTTCACTCAGGGCACTTAGTGGAGTCACACTGCCCCCTGGTGGTAATGAGTCAGTATTACATCATATAAACTCTTCACTGGAGTTAACCTTATCTTTACGCCCTGCGTGTGTGTGTGTGTGTGTGTGTTTGTTTATTTTGACTGACAGGTAAAGAGTGTGTTCAACATGACAGCCAAAGAGGGCAGGAAAAGGTCGATCAGTGCCCTTGTTGCCGTGGGCAACAGTAACGGAGCTGCAGGTGAGTGATAACACACTGGAGATTGACCTGTCTGTCTGTCTGTCTTTAATAATAATAATGTCTTAGTTTTTTCTCTCTGTGTGCCTCTGTCTCTCTCTCTCTCTCTCTCTCTCTCTCTCTCTCTCTCTCTCTCTCTCTCTCTCTCTCTCTGTGTGTGTGTGTGTGTGTGTGTGTGTGTGTGTGTGTGTGTGTGTGTGTGTGTGTTTAACATGCTGTTGTGTTTGCAGGCTTTGCTTTGGGAAAGGCCACAGACAGAACCACAGCCCTGAGGAAGGTGAGTTCTCTCTCTCTCTCTCACACACACACACACACACACACACACACACACACACACACTCTCACACACACACACACATACACACACACACTCACACACACGCAGTAACAGTTATGAATCTAGCCACATTAGATGGTTATATAATGAGAAAATAAGTGTGAAGTGAAGCTTCAGCAGTGTAATCTCAGTTTCATTCGTTTCATTCGGCTCTTTCAGGAAGTAATACAGAAACACTGCTGCTCAACACTCTCACATCTCCACAATTCACATCAGCCCCGTAGCGTAGCCAGCGGAACTGAGCTCACGTCTCTCGCAGAACCGCAGCTTTAAATCAACGCCTGTGTGCTGCGCTTGATGCAAGTCGCACTCACGTCTAAGCTCACACTCAGGAGCGCGTCGAGCTGGCGGTGAATTAACCACAAACTGATTTCAGAGGGAAGAGGAAATACACAAAATAAAATCACATTTGTTTTCCTGATCTCTACAGTTAAAAAAGAAACTACACCCTCCTTCAATTATGTTTTTATTTATCAGGGCCTAAAGCTCAGGTTACAACAAAAACACACCAGATTTCAGTACGTGGTCATTTTTTCCCCACGGAAGGTTTATCGAAGTTGCTGAGGGTCACAGTTGTTATCTAGGCCCTGATAAAGAAAAACTCTAAAGAAAAAAAGGGGGTGTACTTTCTTTTTCTCGTGACTGTAGGTGAGTGTGATGTGCTCGTGCATTTCAGGTGAGCAGCGCTAATGACACTAATTTGTTATTTAATCATTTAAAGCGCGATCTTTCCATATTAATAACACAGCCATGAAACCCATTAATGACACTGAAACATTAAAATAACGTTAATAAAACCGTATGCGTTATATTATAAACCCTGAGCTTTCTTTTCTTTTGCGGTGAACTCTCACCCGCTCTCACCTCCACATCTCTGTGCTTATACTGCAGCTATCAGGCTAAACGCAGCATCCTGATTGGCTGATCCTGTTTCTCATCACAGCAGCTGCTATCCAATAAACTGGGACTGTATTATAATCAGTGTAATAAACGTTATTATGTAAAAGCACATACACTTTAATCATTTCTGTTAACTCTTAACTCTTTTTCCTGTAGAAACATCCTGTTCTCATTCAGAGCCTCGATTACTGCTGTTAATCAACAGATAGTGTTAAAAAGTTAACGTTTTACTTCCTGTAGCTGAGTATAGATCACTCAGTGTTCATTTATTCAGCTAACACTGATCCATGAACAGAACGTGAACAGAACGTGAAAGGAACGTGAACAGAACGTGAACAGAACGTGAAAGGAACGTGAACAGAACGTGAAAGGAACGTGAAAGGAACGCCTTTCAGCCAATCAGAGCGCAGGATTCTGTTATTTATATAGAAATCTTTTGTTATTTTCAGGCCAAGAACAGAGCGATGCACTACCTCTACTACATCGAGAGATACAACGACCACACCAGTAAGTCGTGTGTGTGTGTGTGTGTGTGTGTGTGTGTGTGTGTGTGTGTGTAAGTAACATGAGATGACTTGGCTGTTTACAGTGAGGTGTGTTTGTGTACACTCTGTGACCTGTGTGTGTGTGTGTGTGTGTGTGAGTGTGTGTAAAACTGTTTGTTTTCCTCGTGTTGTAGTTTATCACGACGTCGAGTCGACCTTCAAGAGAACCACACTGCGCATGAAAAAACAGAATAAAGGTAAAAAAAAGTCTAATTGTTCTTCTTCTTATTATTATTATTGTTGTTGTTGTTGTTGTTGTTGTTAAATGTCTCGTAATGCAATCAAACAAAATACTTGTGTATATTATTAATAATAATGAATTTGTTTCGACATTTTATTTATATAACGTTCTGTTCATCACCGTGGATATAAAAATAAAAAGCACATGACAAACTGAACCATTTGGCTAAAATGCTGCTAAACAAAACAACAACAACAACAACAATAATAATAATAATAATAATAATAATAATAATAATAATAATAATAATAATAGATTTTTTAACATTTGTATTTCTTCATAGCCGTTATAAAAATGCATTGCAGAGCAAATAGAATTAATAATAATAGATAATAACTTCTATATTAATAATCTGAAATAGAATATACATAAAGTTAGTTATTTAATGTTAGTTTTTTTTGTAAAAATTGCATTTTTAAGTTTCATTTTAAATTATCACTTATAATTTTCAGATAAAAATGCAATAGAATTTAATCAATACAAAATAATTGCTGAAAAAATGATAACTTTTTAATGTAAAAGAAATAAAATTTAAATTGAAAATAAACTTTGAGTGCCACAAACTGAGCAGATACTTCTTTCATTTTGTGCGTGTGTGTCTGTGTGTGCGTGTTGCGTGCATGTTTGTGTGTGTGTGTTGCGCGTCTGTGTGTGTGGTGCGTGTGTGTTGTGTGTGTGTGTGCGCGTCTGTGTGTGTGGTGCGTGTGTGCGTGTGTCTGTGTGTGCGCGTCTGTGTGTGTGGTGCGTGTGTGCGTGTGGTGTGTGTGGTGTGTGTGTGTTGTGTGCGTGTGGTGTGTGTGTGTGCGTGTGGTGTGCGTGTGCGTGCGTGTGGTGTGCGTGTGGTGTGTGTGTGGTGTGTGTGTGCGTGTGTTGTGTGCGTGCGTGTGTGGTGTGTGTGTGTGTTGCGTGTGTGTGGTGCGTGTGTGTGTGTGTGTGTTGCGTGTGTGTGTGTGTTTGTGTGTGTTTTGTGTGTGTGTGTGTGTTGTGTGTATTGTGTGTGCGTGTGTGTGTGTTTGTGTGTGTTTGTGCGTGTGTGCGTGTGTGTGTGTGCGTGTGTGTGTGTGTGCGTGTGTGTGTGTGTGCGTGTGTGTGTGTGTGTGTGTGTTTGTGTGTGTGTGTGTGTTGTGTGCGTGCGTGTGTGGTGTGTGTGTGTTGCGTGTGTGTGTTGCGTGTGTGTGGTGCGTGTGTGTGGTGCGTGTGTGTGGTGCGTTGCGTGTGTGTGTGTGTTTGTGTGCGTGTGTGTGTGTGTGTTGTGTGTATTGTGTGTGCGTGTGTGTGCGTGTTTGTGTTTGTGTGTGTGTGCGTGTGTGTGTGTGCGTGTGTGTGTGTGTGTGTGTGTGTGTGTGCGTGTGCGTGTGCGCATGTGTGCGTGTGCGCATGTGTGTGTGTGTGCGTGTGTGTTTGTGTGTGTTGCGTGTGTGTGTGTGTGTGTGTGTGTAGGATACGGGCTGCACTGTCACAGGGCTGTAATAACTCTGTGTAAGCTGATCGGGATTAAGGACATGTACGCTAAAGTGGAGGGATCAGTGAATCTGCTCAACATCACCCGCGCACTCTTCCAGGGCCTGGCCAATCAGGTGAGACCTTCATCACCATGGAAACAGCATTAGCCAATCACTGAGATTGACACGATGCCAGTTAACACACACTGATCCTCGTTTATCACGATTATGACAAATTCCTGCGGAAATGTTCCTCAGGAGTGTTTACACACGGAAGCGTGGAGTCGGTGAACATCCGGTTCTTCAGGACAATCGCTCGTATCCTGCGTCTCGCTCCCGAGTGTGCGCGAGTGTGTGTGAGTGTGTGTGAGTGTGCGTGTGTGAGTGTGTGTGAGTGTGTGTGAGTGTGTGTGAGTGTGCGTGTGTGAGTGTGTGTGAGTGTGTGTGAGTGTGTGTGAGTGTGTGTGAGTGTGTGTGAGTGTGTGTGAGTGTGTGTGTGTGCGTGTGTGCGTGTGTGTGAGTGTGCGAGTGTGCGAGTGTGCGAGTGTGCGAGTGTGTGCGAGTGTGTGTGTGCGAGTGAGTGTGAGTGTGCGCGAGTGTGCGCGAGTGTGCGCGAGTGTGTGCGAGTGTGTGCGAGTGTGTGCGCGAGTGTGTGCGCGAGTGTGTGTGAGAGTGTGTGTGAGAGTGTGTGTGAGAGTGTGTGCGAGAGCGAGTGTGTGCGAGTGTGTGCGAGTGTGTGCGAGTGTGTGCGAGTGTGTGCGTGTGCGAGTGTGTGTGCGAGTGTGTGTGCGAGTGTGTGCGAGTGTGTGTGTGTGTGTGTGTGTGTGCGAGTGAGTGTGTGAGTGTGAGTGTGTGTGTGTGTGTATCTGTGTGTGTGTATCTGCGTGACACTCGACTCATCATCTTCAGATCGGATAATTGAATGAATAAGAATTAGCTGTTCAATCAGGACAAAAGTAATGGCACCCTGTAAAAGGAGGCGTGTGTGTCTGTTAGCGATGCGCTGCAGTGGCTGAGCTGCGTTACTACACGCCGCACTCATGAGGAGCTCTTTCACTGTTTGGTCGCCATTTTGTCATTTATGAGATTATGGAGTTTTGTGCTCGTGGCTGAATGTAAAAGTGCTGTGAATGCGCTGAGTAATTTACAGCTGACTATAAAGACATTGTAAAAGAGGTGTGAATCTCTGCTTTACTGAAAGCGTAATAACGAGGACTGATGTGAAGAAACGCTCTGAAGTGTTCATGCACCAAAACTGTGAATTTCTATTCCTTTATATTTCCTTTTCCTCTTCCGTTCTCTCCTCCGTTCTTTCTTTCTCTTTTTCTCTCAACTGTTTCTTTCTTCTCTTATTGTTCTTGTCTTCTTCTCCTCTTTATTCCTGGTTTTGTTGTTCGTGTTAATTCAGCTGGCGTGTTTGTGTAGATAACGTTAATCATGCTGGCGTTTCAGACAGCCGCTTCAGCGTGCGCTCAGCCCGAGAGCTGAAAATACGCAAACAGGAAGCTGAGTGTCCTCGTCATCATCAATCAGCCTCGTTACCGTCGCCTCGTTACCGTCGCCTCGTTAGCGGCGTCTCATTTGTGTCTGAATGAAGGAGATGTTCAGTCTCTGTCATCTCAGCTGTGGCTCGACTGAAATCAGCTGACGGTTCCGGTTTCAGTGTGTCACTCAAACAAGAACTTTACGGAAACAATTTGTTTTCAGTCCCGGCTGTGTGTGTGTGTGTGTGTGTTGGTTATTTTGGGCTCTGGGGTCCATGTAAATAATAATAATAATAATAATATTTGTACACAAACTGCGGCTCAAAGTGCTTCACAAGAAAGTGATATTCTTATAAAAAGAAAAAAAAATATTCTTATAAAGTGATATGAATCCGCTTGAGGATGCTGAGTAACTCCGCTTCATCACACACCACGTCGCTGATTATTTTTCCTCACAAATCATTAAGAAATAACACGAGAAAAAGAATAAAAAGACATGAAATGAAAAAAAAATTGTTAAAGTTGTCTGTTGCTGTATTAAAAAGTGAAATGACTTCACAAAATCTCATTTGCATAAAGATAAACTGTGTCTCCGCCCACTTTTCACTCTTTGGTGTAATCGCAGTGTTTACGGTACACCAGGTGGAGAACGAGGGGGAGTGTGTAATGTAAAGGTGCAGTGTGTAATGTGAGCCGTGTGTGTGTGTGTGTGTGTGTGTGTGTGTGTGTGTGTGTGTGTAGGAGACGCACCAGTCGCTGGCCGACAGGAAGCAGCTGAACGTGGTGGAGTTTAGCGAGGAGCGAGGTCCGCTGCCCGTGGTGGTGGCGCGGCCGCAGCTCGGAGCCCGGAGCGATCCGGAAGTGGAGGACGACGTTCCGAACACGAAGCTGCACTGGGCCGACGTTCAGCTGGCGCAGGGCATGAAGCGCTCGGTGTGGGCCGGCGTCAAGAGAACCATCTGGTGATAAGTTTCACTTAAAAACACTCTGAACTCCGAGAGCGAGTAACACGCTGGGAGAAGTGCAGAGAACACAAACAGCAAAGTTCTGAGCACAGACCCGGCTCTCGGCGCGGGTCAGAACCAAGAGATCCGCCTACACCGTGTTTATAATTACTCTTATTGTTAAAGATTAATAAATGTTTCAGAAAATATTTCTGTTGTTGGAGTTTTTATTCAATCAGATGTCCATGTTTTAGACATTTATACAATTAAATAATAAAAATAATAATTATAAAAATTAATCTTAACACACCGCCAGTGGCTTTATATAATAATAATAGATATTAAAATAGTTTAAAATTTTAATTGATACACAAATAAGTGTTAAATGTGTACAATTGATCAGATGACTAATTTTTTTTGTCAATGCTGTGCATAAGTTTTCACCCCCATCGAATCTTTCCACAGTTTGTAGTGTTACAGGAAGTTTAATTAGAAAAAAAAAACACTTCCTGGTCTTTTTCCACTCTTCAGGAGTGCAGCCTGATGTGTTGTTCTGCTGCTGAAGCTCATCCACCTGAAGGTTCAGCGTGTTGAGATGCTTTTCTGCTCACCACGGTTGTACAGAGTGGTTATGTGTGTTACTGTAGCCTTCCTGTCAGATGGATCCAGTCTGTCTGTTCTCCTCTGACCCTCTCATCAGCGAGTTCACTGCAGCTCCCTGGATGTGTTTAGTTTTTCACACCATTCTGTGTAAACTCTGCTGTGTGAAATTCCCAGAAGATTCCCAGCAGTTTCTGAAAAACTCAAACCAACAACCCTGCCTCAGTCACTGAGATCACGCTTTCCCTTCCTTTCCCCTTCCTTTTCCCTTTCTTTCCCTTCCTTTCCCCTTCCCTTTCCCCTTCCTTTTCCCTTCCCTTTCCCCTTCCTTTCCCTTCCTTTCCCCTTCCTTTCCCCTTCCTTTCCCCTTCCCTTTCCCCTTCCTATCCCCTTCCCTTTCCCTTCCTTTCCCCTTCCTATCCCCTTCCTTTCCCCTTCCTTTCCCCTTCCCTTTCCCTTCCTTTTCCCTTCCCTTTCCCTTCCTTTCCCCTTCCTTTCCCCTTCCTATCCCCTTCCTTTCCCCTTCCTTTCCCCTTCCTTTCCCCTTCCTATCCCCTTCCTTTCCCCTTCCTTTCCCCTTCCTATCCCCTTCCTTTCCCTTCCTTTCCCCTTCCTTTCCCCTTCCTATCCCCTTCCTATCCCCTTCCTTTCCCCTTCCTATCCCCTTCCTTTCCCTT
The DNA here is from genome assembly GCF_027358585.1 of Pangasianodon hypophthalmus. Classification (NCBI taxonomy): domain Eukaryota; kingdom Metazoa; phylum Chordata; class Actinopteri; order Siluriformes; family Pangasiidae; genus Pangasianodon; species Pangasianodon hypophthalmus. The sequence goes on along the minus strand of NC_069719.1, from coordinate 424,385 downwards.
CCTATCCCCTTCCTTTCCCCTTCCTTTCCCCTTCCTATCCCCTTCCTTTCCCCTTCCTATCCCCTTCCTTTCCCCTTCCTTTCCCCTTCCTATCCCCTTCCTTTCCCCTTCATTTTCCCTTCCTTTCCCCTTCCTTTTCCCTTCCTTTCCCCTTCCTATCCCCTTCCTTTCCCCTTCCTATCCCTTTCCCCTTCCTTTCCCTTCCTATCCCCTTCCTTTCCCCTTCCTATCCCCTTCCTTTCCCCTTCCTATCCCCTTCCTTTCCCCTTCATTTTCCCTTCCTTTCCCCTTCCTTTTCCCTTCCTTTCCCCTTCCTATCCCCTTCCTTTCCCCTTCCTATCCCTTTCCCCTTCCTTTCCCTTCCTATCCCCTTCCTATCCCCTTCCTATCCCCTTCCTTTCCCCTTCCTATTCCCTTCCTATCCCCTTCCTATCCCCTTCCTTTCCCCTTCCTATCCCCTTCTTTCCCTTCCTATCCCCTTCCTTTCCCCTTCATTTTCCCTTCCTTTCCCCTTCCTTTTCCCTTCCTTTCCCCTTCCTATCCCCTTCCTTTCCCCTTCCTATCCCTTTCCCCTTCCTTTCCCTTCCTTTCCCTTCCTTTCCCCTTCCTATCCCCTTCCTTTCCCTTCCTGTCCCCTTCCTTTCCCCTTCCTGTCCCCTTCCTTTTCCCTTCCTTTCCCCTTCCTTTCCCCTTCCTATCCCCTTCCTATCCCCTTCCTGTCCCCTTCCTTTCCCCTTCCTATCCCCTTCCTATCCCCTTCCTTTTCCCTTCCTTTCCCCTTCCTATCCCCTTCCTATCCCCTTCCTTTTCCCTTCGACTTCCAGTTTCTCCTTTTTTTCCCCTCTTCTGTTGCCGCATGGACTATATTACTGTATTCTATTTATGGAATCAGCTGCAGAATTATTGGCACCCTTGGTAAAGGTGGGCTAAAAAAATTGTCTTTGTGGTTAATCTCACCTTGAAAATATGACAAAAATCTAATTAAAGTAAATTTATTCTCAGAAAAAAAATCCTCAAAGAAATATAATTATGTTAATGACAGTAATGACTTTTTTTTTTTTTTTACAGGTTTTATGGCGAGTCGTGAAATTACGTTTTAAAAACTCTACATTCTCTACACATTAATGTTAGACTTTACACATCTATAAATGTTTCATGAGGTGAAATGTGAATTATATTAGTTATTAAAATGCTTCATAAATTTCACTAACACACCTCTCTCCCTCACACACACACACACACACACACACACACACACACCTAGAGATGCAACGCTACCTGTTGTTAGGTGTAATTATTATATAATTATAGATTATAATTAATGCAGCACTCATCTGAGTTGTGATATTACACCACACATTAACTTTACTACTGAGAAATTACAGCTAACCTGTGTGTGTGTGTGTGTGTGTGTGTGTGTGTGTGTGTGTTGAATAAGTAATAAGTCAGTCGTGTTATTGTCCGTAGTCTGAGATACTTTGTCAAATATTCATGTGTGTATGAGAACAAAAGGACGCGATTAAAGACGAAGGTCACAGCGTCGTAAACACACATCGTATATACTGATCACACACACACACACACACACACACACACACACCATCGCTTTATATTTTACTTTTATACATTTATATTAGCAGTTTATATTATTTTTAAATACGCTATAATTTTTTTATAATCACATTATAATTAATAAACTACAGTTAATATGAATTATAATATTTAATATATTTGTTAAATAATAATTGTTGAAAAATTAATATTATTGATTAATATAATTATTACTATTTTAAATAGAATTTATCAATTTATTTATTCATTATATAATTTGCTAATTTATTTATTTTAAACATTATAATTATTATAACTATGTATATTATTAATAATTTTAGGTAATTAAGCCAAAATGATACAAATGTAAAAAGTGATTATATCAATTAATGTAATTATTATTTAAAAGAATAATTATAATAGTGTATTATTAATATCATATAATAATAATCATAATATAATAATCGTAATAAATAATAATGAATATATTTGAATTGTTTATAATTATCAGTATAAACAAATATTCATTCATACTATTGATACAATAACAACTATTATAATAAATATATTAATATTGAAGTCTAATTATTATGACATTATAATAAATAATTTAGATTTTTTATGAGCACGATCCAATCAAATGTTCTGCAATTCCGTTTGCAACCCTTTTTTTAAATTAATTAATTAATTGTTTCTGCTTTAACTGGAACGTGTGGAACATGAGCTTCTACACCACTGGTGTGTTTATTACTTCGAAACTTTGTGCCTTTATTTAAGGTGATAAAAAAACTCTGCTTCCTTCAACACAACACACTTTCCGTGAGAATGATCTCTTCAACTGTGGAGGAAGAAGCCGAGTCCAGTGCGAGTCACGTCACGTTAAAATCCTAAATCATGGTAAATTTCCTTAAATCTAGGAATCATGAGGACAATCAGCAGGAAACCCTAAAACCCCTGGACAGAAGTGTAAAGCAGTTTTCTTCTCCTGAGCTGTAAAGCGACACCACTGAGTTCTGCAAGTCATGCTGAGTGTAAAACACCAGCTCGCTTTTCTTCTGCCAGCATCTGATGAGGCTTTTTGTAGAGAGGAACAGCAGTGACAGGTTTATTCTAAAGAGAACCGCAGAAGTGCTCTCGCTAAAGAGACCTGGAGCTGATAACATTTCCTTTCCACACCCAATATCAATCTAAACCGTCTAGACGAGGGAAGCATTTTATTTTTACAGAGACACCCTGGCTGGGTGATAGAGAGGAAAAAGGACGCTTGCAAATCTTACTGTGTCTCAGTGTGCCTTCAGGTGATCACTCATTTTCTAACCTCGCATTAAATCTGTGTAGAGACTTTAAGAAGAAAAATAACGCAGGGAAGGACGTAGCAGAGGTCCGTGTAACCATATATAAACATCATGGTGTTGGAGCTCAGTGCTGGAGAGTGACAGGAACTCCAAACATGATCTCCTTAACCCATGATGTGAATTTGGGAAAAATCTGAGAACATAAAAAGAATTCATCCAAAAAAACAAAACAAAAAAATTAACTCCTTTCTAAAGGTTAAGAGAAGGGGTTAAGAGTTATTTTGGGTTAAAGATTTGACATTCTCCCGTCATCTCCATCATCACAGCATTGCTTACTGAGGTGAAGGCAGACAGGAGAGCAGTTCGTCTCATCCCATCACACTCCAAAGCTGAGTTCTAAACTTGACAGCGTAATCTGTATAAAAATCACAGTTAATTCAGTTCACTTTTATTTGTATAGCGCTTTTAACAGTGGACATTGTCACAAAGCAGCTTTACAGAAATATATAAATTCAGGATATAAATTTTAAATGTATGAATTTGTCCCTAATGAGCGAGTCAGAGGTGATGGTGGTGAGGAAAAACTCCCTGAGATGATATGAGGAAGAAATCTTGAGAGGAACCAGACTCAGAAGGGACCCATCCTCATCTGGGACACCGGATAGTGCGATTATAAATCATTCCCTTCTGTAACTGTGTACTACATGGACAAATAGTGCAGTTGAGCAACCAGGAAATTCATCACAGTTTTCACAGGAAGTCTGATTTGTTAAAATCTATCCACCGTCCACTGATGGAGTCCTGAGTGCAAAACTGCTCGCAGCAATCGCAGTCCCAAGCCATTACAGTACAGCTCCACATACGTGATCTTCAAGCCATCTCCACAGCCCCAGGTGGCACCATCCCCAGAAATCCCACTGATCTTCAGGCCGTCCATATGGGGCCCCAGCAGCAGCGAGCGATCTCAACCGATGAGAACTTCAGCCAGACGTAGAGCAGCAGGATGCATCAGGCAGGTCCGGTTAACGATTATACGATTTGAAGATGATCAGTTGAGGTTCACATTAGTGAGTCTCCTTATACATGAATCTAAACTCAGAGAGTTTCATTCATATGTAATGCTAAGAACTGAATATTTGATGGAAAGCTTGGAGAAAGATGAGTACGATGGAATTTCGGAGTTCAGCATCATGCTGTTTGGTCTCTGTGGTGCACCTGCAACTTGGCTACTTATCGGGATAAAAACTATTTTACACCAAGTGAGAGGAAGCATTAAAGTTTAACAGGACTGAAGACTGAAGCTACATTCTGACTAATCTACACATTAAACTGTTTAATGTAATGTGACTAAAACCTGTAGATTTTATTAACTGGAATATGGAATATTGGAAATGGGGCCTCAGATCCCAGCTTTTGGATGTGATAAGAATACGAAACCTGCACTGTTGTCTTAGTCTTCATCTCGCTAATCCATGGTGTGAATCTGGAGAAAATCTGAGCAGGTCAAACATTTTGGCCAAAAAATCACAAAGGCTTAGAGTTTTTTATTTGGGTTTAATTGACTTTCTCCTTCTCTCTTCTTCATATTCACACCACTGGTTCCTGAGCACAAGCCTTAGACAAGAGCGTGGTTTGTTTCGTCCTATCACACGCTAAAGCTGAGATTTAACCTTGACAGCACAATGTGTACAAATCTCTAATAACACACCAATTATACAATTAGAAACTAATCAGGGTTCGTGGTAGTGATGCAAATCTGCACAAACTCGCAGTTTCATATGTAAAGCTAAGAACTGACTCATTCATGGTAAGTTTGGAGAAAGCTCAGCGTGGCAGAAGTTCAGAGTTCAGCGTCATGCCGTTTGGTCTTTATGGTGCAACCGGGATACTCGTGGTGATAAAAACTAGATTTTACACCAAGTCATGAAGGTAAAGAGGAAGAATTAAAGTTCTACAGGGAAAGAGAAAAGACTGAAAGTACATACTGACTAATCTACACTTTAAAATGTTTAATATAATCTAATATAAAATATATATAGAAAATATATTACACCAATTCAGGCAGCATCTTCTGGTTCAAATCAGCTGAAGAGGCAGAAGTAACAGTCAAGTGGGAAAAGGGCAAAGACTGAGTTTATGTACTGATTAGTATAAATATTACAATATTTAATTAATGCAACCAAAACCTGTATATTTCATTATCTGGAATACGGTGCAAAACTGGGGGAGTCACATTTAAGCTTTGGAGTGTGTTAGGAAAACAAAACGTTTGCCCTTGCCTTAGTCTTGACTTCATTAACCCACGGTGTGGATTTCAGCCAAAAAAACACACACACACACACACACACACACATAGACTAACCCCCTTTTTCTGGGCAAAAAATGAGTCTTTGTCTGATCTTCATCTTCACACTGGTGGTTTCTGAGGTTAAAACACAGACAGAAGCACAGTTTGCTTCATCCTGTCAAGCTCCAACGTTAATCTGCGTCATTGGCCAATGCCATGGTGGTTCCTCTGACCGGTTTTTACCCAGAAGGCTGTGGAGTGGATCACACCACGCTGAATAATCTTTAATGAAGCACGGGATTGGATGTTACATCCATGAACATATTTTCGTGTCTGTCTCTGTCTCTCCCTCTGCCATGTGTTTAGGATTTCCAGGAAGAGAACTGGATCGGACGTGGGGATTGGCAGATTGGGAATGACGTCATCTCTACGGCACCACGTCTGAGCTTATCACATCAGTCTCCTTTACAGCCGACATGCTGAAGCGTCTCTCAGCTTTACGCTAGCTGTGTAACTTATCACTTCTTTGCTCAATGCTCTACTTTGAACTTTATGTAATACAGCATTATGCTAACGTTTGTACTTTAAAAAGTGTTTCAGCTCGAGGCTAGCTTTGCAACACGATAATACTGTACATATAAATAATTTATATCAGTTTCTTTGTACATACAGTTATAGATTTCATAATCGCAGTCTGTAAATAGTGGATGATTTTCTCTTTGGAGCCGACTGGAGACGTCTTTTAGGAATCCTGATTTTAGTTTTGTTTAGATAAGGAGAAAGAGACTATATTGTACTTTACTTTCATTTTTGTTTGGAATAAAGAAGATAGTTGAAATATCTGTTATCTTTTGTTTATTAATTTGGCATTACTCATCCTGATGCTAATTCTCTGACAGGTTTTTCCTCCATTTATCAATATATTTGCATTAAAATGACACACTTGATGTCTTTGGTTTATGTCATGACCTTCACATGACCTTCACATGACCCTCACATGACCTTCACATGACCTTCACATGACCCCAGTAACACCATGGATGTTACTCATTTAGTCCATATACAGTAAACAGTTATAATACATCATTTCCTCCCACATCATTCACACACACACACACACACCCTTTACGCAACTTTTATTAAAACGTTACTTATTCCATAGCGTGTCAAAAATATACAAAAAATGATTCTTCTCCGGTACAAAGAATTTGTTTTTGCCTGCGTCTACTGTGTTATAAAAATTTTCAAAGTTTTATTTGGTTAGTTATGATACAGAATTAATTCATATGAAAAAAACCCCAATAACGATTAATTTAAACTATCACCTGTGATTAGAATAATCTAAAATCATCTTAATGAAACGATCAGATCTGGGCAGTGATGGAGTGTGAACGCTTCTCCTGTCATGTTCCATCGTTTGTTCAGAAGGATTTCCATCTGATGGCAGACAGAATGCAGTGAATGAAGTAGAGCAGCGTGGTGATGTAGGAGAAAACCTGAAACACACACACACACACACACACACACACACACACACACACACACACACACACACACACACACACACACACACACACAGGGGGTTATATTTTATCTCACTGATGTGTATTGTCTTCATTTAATGCTGTTTTGAGAAATAACTGATCTGATTACTCTTTTTTGTGTTTTATTGTGAGCTTGCTCTTTGGTAAAGTGTTTAAAATGTTTAAAGATGTCACTTTTATCATTTGAAAAATATTTTGTGGGCTGCATAAATTTTACAGGTAATTAATTTAATCTTCTAATAATTGTTAAAGGTAAAGGTATTAGATGCTTCTTCATTGAAATATGAATAAATGAATAAATTGGGATTTATGAAAGGAATCTGTGTTCATTTTTATTTTTATTTTTTAAGTTCTGAGGTTCACGTTTGGTTCCTCTCACGCTTCGACTCCTGGTTCCTTCAGGTGCCAGGATGAACATTTTAGATGATCAAGTCACCTTCTGTTCTACTGACACTGACATGCTGTTATTATTAGTGATGATAACACTCAGAAGCACACAGTCACTGAGCTGATATATCGATCAGGTCTTATTTATTAAAAGACATGAAAACGCTTAACACTTTGTTACCATGGAGATGTGCATCGCTCATAAATTTTGGTGAAATATTTTAATAATTTCCATTCACCAACACGTGATCTAAAGAACGTCATATTAAGGAACGAGACTCTCGAATCTGGAGCGTGAATGGAAAACCAAACCTGAGCTTCGGTCTGCCTTGATCTCCACAACCAATGGAGTGAATATGAAGAAGTTCTGAGAAAGTTTGATTTTTCACACAAACTGTAAGAGTTTTGGGACTTCGTGGGTTTTTTTGGGTGAAATTTTTTTACTTTTTCCAATCATCCACAAATTCACACCATGTATATATATATATATAGATAGATAGATAGATAGATAGACTATATGGCCTAAAGTCTTTGGACACCTGACCGTCACATCCATATGTGGTTCTTCCCCAAACTGTTACCACAAAGTTGTAAACCACACAGTTGTATAGAATGGAATAGAATGTCTCTGTGTGCTGTAGCTTTACAGTTTCCCTTCACTGGAACTAAGAGACTCAAACCTGTTCCAGCATGACAATGCCCCTGTGCACAAAGCGAGCTCCATGAAGACATGGTGTGTGAAGGGTGGAGTGGAAGAACTCGAGTGTCCTGCACAGAGCCCTGACCTCAACCCCACTGAACACCTTTGGGATGAACTGGAACACCGACTGAACCCCAGACCTCCTCGACATCCCAACATCAGCGCCTGACCTCACTAATGCTCTTGTAGCTGAATGAACACAAATCCCCACAGCCACGCTCCAACATCTAGTGGAAAGCTTCCCAGAAGAGTGGAGCTCATTATAACAGCAAACACACGGGAATAAATCTGGAATGCGATGATCAAAAATCACATACTGATGTAATGGTCAGGTGTCCACAAACTTTTGGCCTTATAGTGTATATATATATGTTATATGAGGAAAAAGGAGCCTAGGATCTCAGGTTTGGAGTGTGATAGAAACACCAAATGTGCGCTCCTGTCTAAGTCTTGAGCTTCCTAACCCACAATGTGAATTTAGAGAAGATTAGAAAAAGTCAAAAATCTGACCCAAAAAAACACAAAGGCTAACCCCTTAGAGATTTTTTGGATGTGGTGAAAACTTCAGCTTCCTCTGATCTTCTTCATATTCACACTGTAGGTTATTGAGCTTGAGACATATCCAGGAGTGCATTTTGTTTTGTTCTGTCACACACCAAAGCTGAGATCCATGGCTTCAATTCCCTCATACGACGTTTAGTGGTGAATGGAAATAAAAAAAATAAAAATCTGAACTGGCACCATTCCCAATTCTGTCTGGACACGTTCCATCATCCAAATATTTCCATTTAAACTTTATACAAGCGTTCTGGAGTTTGGACAAAGTTCTATAATAAAGCACTGAAGAACTCTAAACCTAACCGTATTTAAGGTTCTGATCTCAGGAACTACAGCAACTTCAGCTTTCAAAACCTGATGTTCTAACAGAAGCTCATGCTCGAGTGCTGGGAAAAAAACTGGACACATGCAAAATTTTTGTGATTTTCCGTTCACCCATATATCCATCATATGAGGGAGTCAGAATCAAACCGAATTAAATCAAACCGAATGCGTAGCCAGCACCGTTGATCTGAAGCTAGGACTGTTGAATATTAGATCTCTTACGTCTAAAGCGCTTATTGTTAATGAAACCATTACTGATCAGGAGTTTGATGTACTGTGTTTAACAGAAACGTGGATTAAACCAAACGAGTTTGTAGCATTAAATGAAGCTAGTCCTCCCGGGTACAGTTACATACATCAGCCCCGTCTAACTGGCAAAGGAGGAGGCGTCGCAGTCATTTATAATGATAATCTAGCCGTCACACAAAAACCTAGTCATAAATTCAACGCATTTGAAGTTCTTTATTCTAACATAACATACGTAGCCACTAAAAATAAGTCTACCCAGGTGATTCCAGTAATTATTATTTACAGATCCCCAGGGCCATATTCAGAATTCCTGTGTGAATTTGCAGATTTCATCTCTAACCTGGTTGTTTCTTTAGACAAGGCATTAATTGTTGGAGACTTTAATATTCATTTTGATAATCCAGATGACCCTCTGAGAACAGCAGTTGTGTCCATTCTAGATTCTGTAGGGGATAATCAGAATGTAATAGGACCCACCCATAGTGGTGGTCACACTCTTGATTTAATACTAACATTCAGATTAAATATAGAAAATATAGTCTCATGTCCACAGTCTGAAGCTATCTCAGATCATTACCTCATCTCATTTAAAATGTGTCTTAATCCTAATACACTCACTTCACCACACTACCGCATCAAACCTACATTCACTATCATTTGCAATTTTAATGAAAACCTCCCAAAGTTGTTGACCTTGAATTGTTCACTGTTGGATCCCACAGAACTGGATCAGAAGACTAAATATGTAGAGTTAATATGTAGAGATAATGTAGCTTTGATTAAAAAACTATATGCAAAAATCAAACCTCCCCTTTATCTCCAAGGTCCTAGAAAAGGTTGTAGGACAGCAGCTATGCTCATACTTACATAGGAATAACATTCATGAAATGTATCAGTCAGGATTTAGGCCTCATCATAGCACAGAGACAGCGCTGGTTAAAGTGGTAAATGACCTACTACTGGCCTCTGATCAGGGTTGTGTCTCTTTGATAAATGTAAATGTACAATGTAAGAAAGTAAAGAACTTATTACAAAGAACCCTTTCACAATGTAGGACCCTAAAACTGAGTGTTACTAAAAAGGGTTCCAAGTAGAAACCAAGTTTTAGGAGACTAAAAACCCTTAATTATCTAATTAACCCTTAAATATAGAACCCTCTAACTGTTTCCATATCAGAGAAGGTTCCAAGTAGAACCCTTTTGGAAAGTAAAGTACTTATTATAAAGAACCCTTGCTTATACAAAGAACTTTTGCATAATGTAGATCCCTACAACTGAATGTTACCCTACCAGAGAAGGTTCCAACTAGAACCTTTTCAGAAAGCTAGGAACTTCTACTTATTACACAAAGAATGTAGAACTCTACAAATAATTGTTTATCAGAAGGGTAGAACCCTTTTAGGAGGCTTTGAACACTTAATAATAACAAAGAACCCTTGAATAATGCAGAACCCTACAACTGAGTACCAAACGGCCACATATTCTAAATATAAAACACTAAATAAAGGAAATTATTTGGAGTTTGTACCATACACTTACCCAGTTAATACACACACACACACACACACTCTTAGAACAAAATGGTTCTTTAAGGGTTCTTAGCACACAGTTCTATATCCTTCAAGGGTTCTTTGTTATAAATAAGCATTCTTAGCTTTCTAAAAAGGTTCTAATTGGAACCTCCTCTGATAGCAAAACAGTTATGAGGTTCTAGATAATTTAAAGGTTTATTGCATAATTAAGAGCCTCTAAAAAACTCTTCTGCATTTAACCCTTTCTAACAGGAAACACTTGTAGTGTTCTACACAGAACCTTTAAGGTTTTCCCCAAAGGGACACTGAAGAACCTTAAGGGCTCTAAATTAAAAATCATATGCAAGTTTGTGTTTGACCAATCAGCACTGTTCAGTATAACAGGCTCCGCCCACCATAGTAGAAAACCAACTCGACAGAATAAACAGTAAAATAAAATCTACGTAATGAACTAAACAACTTACCAGAATATTGAACTCCAACGTTATATTATGGGAATTACAGAGTTGTCTCAGTGTGTGTGTGCACGTGTGTGTGTGCACGTGTGTGTGTGTGTGTGTGTGTGCACGTGTGTGTCCTCACCACTGCTGCAATATCGATTTGGTAATATCTGAATCTGTCCACCAGAGAGACAACAGTGCTGTTCTTCATATCAAGTGTGACGGTGGCGAGAGGAACCGAGGCACTGAGATAGAACAGAGCCGCCAGGAGGTGATACACAAAGTCCTACAAACACACACACACACACACACACACACACACACACACACACACACACACACATGATAGCTTTAGTAAATATATTAAATGTTTTCTGTAATGCATGAAAACCAGATCCACACTAATATATCAAATAGCAACTGTTGACACACACTTATTATTCACTTACTGCACACACACACACGGGCACACACACACACACACACACACATGATAGCTTTAGTAAATATATTAAATGTTTTCTGTAATGCATGAAAACCAGATCCACACTAATATATCAAATAGCAACTGTTGACACACACTAATTATTCACTTACTGCACACACACACACGCACACACACACACACACACACACACACACACGCACACACGCACACGCACACACGCACATTTATACATTTACAGTCTCAGTCCCCATGAACTGTTTTATTTGGGCCTTCTTCTCTATAAAATCTATGGGTTGTGTTCAGAGGAAAGTTAATCACACAGTGAGGCTTAAATACTGAAATAATCAGCATTCAGACTTCACGTGTAACTACACACATTTACGTTTATATAAATGGCAGAGTACCATCAGTGTGAACACCCTGCTGGGGAGGTTAGTGCAGCATGAAAAAAGTTACAAGAAATTATTTTTTAAAATAAATAAATAACAAAGTGCTAATTTAAGTGCTTGGTGAAGAGGTAGGTCTTCAGTGACGAGCGACTCGGCTGTTCGGACAGCCAGGGGAAGTCTGTCCCACCACCAAGACCAGAGAAGAGCCTTGAAGCAGGTCTTAATTTTTCTTCTTGTCTAAAACGGTGGCAAAGTCGTCAGCAGTCAGGGAGGAGGGTGAAGGAGGAAGTGGAGGAAGAGCGTTCCCTTGGAGAAGGTTGTCTTAGCAGCTGTCACACTGGATGAGAACTTGGACAGGAGCGAGCAGTATGAGAGGAGATTAGTATCTCAAATTCTGATTCTCTCCACACATCTGACAGCCAAGGGACCGGGCAAGAAAACTTCCTAGGTTTAGAAGATAGATGGTACAGGAGGTCCATGGATGAGGAACGTGAAAAAAGGAAAGTGATGGTGGCTAGTTCAGGCAGTAGAAAGGGAAAGGGGTCTGGAAGCTATGGATGAAAGAGAGATAGAGTGGAGGTTGGAGAAGTGGAGGGTGGATGAGTTTATCAGTAGAACAGCCTCTGGTTTGTAGAGGACAGCTTTCAGGTCTGTGAGATGTGAAGACAGAGACTGCATTGAAGCACAAGAACTGTGGTAAATCAAAAGGGTGCTACTTAGCCAGATGAAGAGTGGAGATGATGCTTCTCCAGGCAGGCCAGTCTGGAGTTCAGGACAGCTCACGTAGGACTGAGAGGCGACGCGTAACAAACACTAGCCAACTAATGTTTACTTCCAACTGCTGCAGACAGCTTCAGTATTTCTTAGGAAGCCCTGGCCATAATTTACATTATAAAGGAGACTGAAACTAGTCTTGATTACACACCTGAGTGTAATCATTATAGACTAACACTACAAAATCAACAATACTAAAGTATCACAAGACTACAGCGTGTCACAAGAGTCTCCACACACAGGGGAAATTAACACTTTATAGCTAAATGTCTTCCAAACTTTTTCATACTTAGTTTATATTTTATATATATATTTTTCAGATAGCTTTTAAGAACGCCTTTGAGAAAAGAAGAGGGTATTGAACTCATTCTCATGGCTGGATCAGGAAGCTGTCACAAGCTCGCGATGGACTTTACCAGGAAACATGGCGAGCACATCACACACACACACACACACACACTGCTGACAAACTTACTAACAAATTTAAAAAGTCTGGAAGTGTTGCGGACGGACGAGAATTGGACGTCCAGGAACATCCCCTGACAAAGACATAACTGATGTATGGAGACTTTTGGGACGCTCTGTAGATCCAGCAGATCCAGCAGATAGCACACAAGAACCAGAATTCTACCTTAACAGCAGAGAATAAATCTAAGATAGAAAAACTCAAAGCACTATTCCGAAGTTACGTGAGAGTTACGCACACGGGGGCGGAGTTTCTCTAAAACAGAGGCGTGTCTCAGTTACGCATGTTTCTTGCGTGATATCAGCTCGCGTGAGGAGCAGCGTTAAGTCCAGCGCCGCCGTCTGACAGTTTGATGGAACTACAATATGTCACTCTGCAATTTATGTTTTGGCTGTAAATACACTCACACACACTGTGGAACATCATTCAAGGACAATATTATATACATAAAAAGAAGAAGAAGAAGAAGGAGAAGAAGAGGAAGATGCCTTTATTTTTCACATATACATTACAGAACAGTGAAATTCTTTTCTCCGCCCCCTGGAGCAGAGGTTTTTAACAGTGGCAGCTTGGTGATCAGTAACCCAGAGCCTTTAACCACTGAGCCATCACTGCTAAATAAATGATTAAATTAACTATTAATTAATAAATAATATCACTTCAAAGTCCATGAAGGTTTTTTCTTTCACACTTAGGAGATTGGAGGAGATACATCTTAATCAGAGACAATCTCAAATCGCTAATCTCGAATCCTTTACCTTATTTTTTAGGTTTAAAGGTAAGTGATTGTGTTTAAAGGTGATGGTCTTAACGCTGGTGTAAAACTCCGCCTCTGAAGCTTCTACTCAAGAAACATCTGGAAACCTCGGAGGTGTGAACTTCATGCAGGTGATTTTAATAAATGTGGAGCTCAGGAAATCAACTTAAGCAGCTGCTTAACATGACTCTGAATACCAGGAACTTTCCCTGTGTAAATACTGACACCTGGCGATAACAACAATACGACAGGAAAGGTGGGCGTGGCATGTCCAGCTTGTTAAACCATGCTGAAAAACATTAGAAACCATTAGATTTCCAGTGGTTCCAAATGGGTTTTAATGGGTTTAATGGTGATCTGTAATGGGAGTGTAATGGTGGTACGTGGTGTTCCTAATGGTTCCTGAAAGCCTGGTGATCTAATTTTATTTTGATGGTCGTCATCTTCACATGAAGAAGAACTTCAGTGAAAATCTCTAATGGAAACAATTAAGCAAATTCCTCTTAATGTTGCTGACATGTGCAGAAGATTAAACACTTTTATTAAAAGGGAATAAAAGCTACGATGATGATGAGGATGACGATGATGATGAAGAGTAGTGTGTGTTGGTGCTCACGCTCACCGCAGTAGCCCAGCCTCCTTTGTTCTTGTGAGCTCCACAGGCGAAAACGATGAGCCACAAGAAGGTCATGACGAAACAGAACACGGAGACGAACATCACCCAGCCCTGAGGGTTCTCCGGTTCTACACGAGTGGAAGCCACAAGGATCCACACCAAGCCACCAAATATCTGCAACACACACACACACATACAACCACACACACACACACACACACACACGAGTAAGTGTGTGGTACAAACTCCAAATTATTGCTCAATATTTTCTTCTTAATATCTAGAACCTGTCAGTAGTTTAACATTAGGCCTGCTGGTACACTCGTAGAAAAAAGGGTTCTTCAAGTTCTTTAAGGGTTCCTTAGATAATTAAGGGTTCTACATGGAACCTTCTCTGATAAGGAAACAGTAACAGGCTTCTGGTCATTTTAGGAGGTTCTTATCCTCCTAGAAGGGTTCAAGTTTGGATTTTTTTCTGATAAACACTCAGTTGAAAGGTTCCTCATTCTTCAAGGGTTCTTTATAATGAGTAAGGGTTCTTGGGTTTCTAAATGGGTTCTAGTTGGAACCTGTACTAACAGAGAACCATTTATAGGATTCTATTATTTAAGCATTCATGATAATTAAGGGTTCTTAGCCTCCTAAAAGGGTTCTAGTTGGAACTCTTTCTGATAAACACTCAGGTATAGGGCTCTACCTTCCCACAAGGTTTTTTTTTGTAATAAGTAAGGGTTCTTAGTTTGCTAAAAGGGTTCTAGTTGGAACCTTCTGTGGGAAAACAGTCATAGCATTCTGTATTCTTAGAGTTTCTTAGCCTCTGAAGATGATTCTAGTTTGTAACTTTTACTTTCAGGGAAACGTTTTTCTACACACAGTCTATTGGTCTATTCTTAAACGAGAATAAAACTGAAATAATTCTCTTTGGGTCTAAGGAAAATTGTGACCTTGACCTTGACCTTGACCTTGCTTCTCTTGCTCCGTATGAAACTCACTGCGCTAGAAACCTGGATGTTCTGTTTGATCACCACCTAAAATTTGATAAACAGTTTAGTACCGTTGTAAAGTCATGCTTTTTTTCACCTTCGCCTTCTCACTGAAGTAAAACCCTTTTTATCTAAGAATAACTTTCAAACTGCGATTCACGCTTTCGTAACGTCTCGTTTAGATTACTGCACCTCGCTTTATTATGGTCTTCCTTTTCCTGTTTACAGCAGGTACAGAACGCAGCTGCCAGACTTTTCACAGGGACTCGCAAGTACGAGCCTGTTACTCCTCTTACTCCTGCTTTAACTGCACTGCACTGCTAGCTGTTAAATACAGAACCCATTTTAAATTCCTACTGTATGTTTACAAAACCATCAACAGTTTGGCCCCTCAGACAAGTTTGCTCCATCCGTATGCTCCATCCAGAACTCTGAGATCTTGTGATCTTGGCTTACTTTCCGTTCCCAGATCCAGACTCTGGAACAGTGAACCTCTCCATATCAGATCAGCCCCTTCTATTTCTATTTCTATTTCAGTTTTCAATTCTGCTCTGAAGACGTATTTATTCTCTCTGGCCTTCGATATTCTATGAACTTTGGTTTGATCGCAGTTTCACTACTGTATTTGCTTTACTTTGTTGTCTGTCCTGTTTTCCTTGTAGTTTTATTTTGTGCATTTTTCATAGTTTTATTCTTTGTACAGCACTTTGCTGTTTTTAAATGTGCTTCATAATTAAACACTGATTGATTGATTGATTGATTGATTGATTGATTGATTGATGCACAGAACCCAGGGGCGCCACTGAAGAACCCGTAAGGGCTCTAAGTGAATGTTCTAAGTACTTAGTGAGTAAATTTCTTTAAGATACATAACTGAAGAGGATCCAGAGCTGTGTAATAATTACAAATTAATAAAAAGAAATACATAAAATAAATATAAATAATATAAAATAAAGCTCAGTGGTGTGACACTAGAACAGTGTTAAGTTGTAAACACATCAGGATCAGGTTACACTAAACACACACACACACACACACACACACACACACGACAGTATTAATAATAAATGCCTCTCCGCTTGTCTAACACATTTTAAAGAAAAAGAAAAATATATTCACAAATACATTCGCTTCATAAACACACAGCCGCACAGAAAGAACTCTTTTTAGATAAAACCTTTTTTTTTTTTGCTGAATATCAGTAAATTACTCTGAAACCCATTTCACAAGAAAAAAAAAAAACTAAAATTCATTTACGTCTATGTTTACTCTTTTAGCTTTTCTCATTTCTGAAGTAAATAAATATCTTTTTTAAACCATAAACACCAGCTAGCATCAGCTAAACTACACCACTGCTAACTGAGATCAGGAGGCCAGTTCGCTAGCAAGCTAGTTAAATTTAGCAACCTGTCACTTAAACACAAATGCAACAGGTTCATTTTTTAGTAATATCTTTTTTTTTTATTAAAAATAAAATTAGTCCGGATTTAAATCAGCATTTAAAGAGTTTGTTCACGACTTACTTCCTCATAACTAAATGATATGAACAGTAGCAACTGTCATTTTATTTAGCTAACGTCATTTAGCTAACGTCATTTAGCTAACGTCATTTAGCTAACGTCATTTAGCTAACGTCATTTAGCTAACCCTCCCACGAATATATCAACAGGTTATTGTTGTTGGCCAGTTGTTGGTTACGTCTCAGAAAATGTTATAAAAAAAAAAAAAAACCTCATAAAACAGAATATCAGAGGCATAACCTTAACACATATTTACACTCGCTGTCTCTCTCTCTCTATCTCTCTCTCTTTCCCTCTCTTTCTGTCTCTCTCTCTCTCTCTTGCTCTCTCTCTCTCTTTCTGTCTCTCTGTCTCTGTCTCTCTCTCTCTCTCTCTCTCTCTCTCTCTCTGTCTCTCTCTCTCCCTCTCTCTATCTATCTCTTTCCCTCTCTTTCTGTCTCTCTCTCTGTCTCTTGCTCTCTTGCTCCCTGTCTCTCTCTCTCCCTCTCTCTGTCTCTCTCTCTCTCTCTCTCTCTTTCTGTCTCTCTGTCTCTCTCTTTCTGTCTCTCTGTCTCTGTCTCTCTCTCTCTCTTTCCCTCTCTTTCTGTCTCTCTCTCTCTCTTTCTGTCTCTCTCTCTCTCTGTCTCTCTCTCTCTCCCTCTCTTTCTCTCTCTCTCCCCCCCCTCTCTCTCTCCCTCTCTCTCTCTCTCTCTCTCTCTCTCTTTCTGTCTCTCTCTCTCTCTCTCTCTCTCTCTCTCTCACCTTTCAGATCAGATAGTGATACTGATACACGGCCCTGAGCTCGAGCTCCACAACACAAAACCACAAAAACAGCAGGATCATGTTTTTTTCTGTTTGGGAAAATAACTGACAGATGCAGCAAATTTCCCAGAGTCACATTAACACCAGCAGCGTCACATTAACACCAGCAGAGTCACATTAACACCAGCAGCGTCACATTAACACCAGCAGCGTCACATTAACACCTGCAGCGTCTCATTAACACCTGCAGCGTCTCATTAACACCTGCAGAGTCACATTAACACCTGCAGAGTCACATTAACACCAGCAGCGTCACATTAACACCAGCAGCGTCACATTAACACCAGCAGCGTCACATTAACACCTGC